>NC_041219.1:23180293-23196037 GCF_002837175.3 Physeter macrocephalus
AGCACGAACCCGTGTCCCCTGCATCGGCAGGCGGACTCTCAACCACTGCGCCACCAGGGAAGCCACTAAGGGACCTTTTATATCAGACTAAAGAGTTTGGACTTTATCCTTCAGCTGTTCTTTGAATGTGGGTGTTATTCTTGTTTCTGTCCTCAGCCCTTATCTCTCCTCCCTCCTTATCTTCCCTCTGGGTTATCTCAGCCACTCCCACTAAAATGCACACTGTATGAGGGCTGAGATTTTTAGGCTGTTTTTCCCTGATGAATCCCCAGTGCCTAGAACAGAGCTCATCACATAGTAGGCACTCCAATACTGATTGAGTGAAAGAATGGATCCACTTACCATCTCTATGCTGATGACTCCCTAATCTAACCTCCAGCTTAAAGCACTCATTGAGCTCCAGATCGATTGGTATATTCTGCTTCCCACAATATACCTCCATTTGGATGGTCTGTAGAAACTCCTTATCTCCTCACTCTCATCCTCCTTCTCCTGTGTCTCTTTCTCAACAATTGACACCACCGTCCACCTCCCAAACAAGAAACTTGGTCATCCTTGCGTCTTCCTTCTCCCTCACCTCTTATATACGACTGATCACCAAACCTTGTTGATTCAGCTTCCAAAAACATCTTTCAAACTGTCTTTTTCTCTTCACATTCCCACCAATTATGGCCCTATTTTTCCTGGATGCTTACAGTAATCTTCTAACACCTAACCACTTTGTATCCCTCCATCCAATCTCCAGCCTATAGCTAAAATAATAATAAAAATGCAAATCTGACCATGTTGCTTTTCTACTTAAAAAACCATTAAGGGCTTTATAGCAGTCAGGATAGAATAGAGTAAGGTAATGCTTCTCTATCAAAGCCAAAATCTTAGTGGTTTAAGATAGAAAGTTTCTCTCTCACCTATGCCTAGATCAGGGACTCTCCCAGGCAGCTCTCTTTATCATCAATCCGGATTGGACCCATCACATAGCTCTGCCATCACAGTGCTTCCATGTTCAATCTTGGGGGATGGAGAGGGATGTAGAATCCTTCAGAGATATTCATTACCTCAGGACATGTGATAGTTTCCTATTCTGCTAATAACAAATTACCACAAGTGTAGTGGCTTAGAACAGCACAAAGTTTTATCTTACAGCTCTGAAGGTCAGGAGGCTCAACTGCTTCTCACTGGGCTAAAGTCTAGGTGTCAGCTGGTTCTTTCTGGAGGCTCTAAGAGAGAATAAACTTCCTTGCCTTTCCTAGCTTCTACAGGCTGCCTACATTCCTCAGCTCAGGGCCCATTCCTCCATCTCCAAAGCCAGCAGTATAACATTTTAAAATCTCTCTCTCTCTCTCTCTCTCTCTCTCTCTCTCTCTCTCTCTCACTCTCACTCTTTCTCCTTCCCTCCGTCCCTCCTCTCTGCTTCTGTTAACACATCTCTTTGGGACCCTTAAAATTACATTGGCCCATTGGATAATCCAGGATAGCTACCCCATCACAAGATCCTTACCTTAAACACAACGGCAAAATTACTTTAGCCATGTAATGTAACATATTCACAGGTTCTGGGAATTAGGGCATGGATGTCTTTGGAGATGGGCATTATTTACCACAGTCCAATTGCTACATACATTCTATTACCAGAACTAGTTACATCCTCCCAGCTGCAAGTGTTCTGAGAAGCAGAGTCTCAGATGTGACCAGAAAGAAGAAGAGAACCAGATATTGGTGAGCACTAGTAATGTCTACCCTAGGTTCCCTCTGTAGTTATACAATCTAACAGTTAACCTGGCTCACTAGGCTTTGGGATCTGCTCCACCCCCACTTACCTGCACTCTGGTCAGATCGAGTTACTGTTCCCCAGATGCGCTTCCTGTTCCTTATCATCCCAGGATATTCACACAAGCTATTCCTTCCTCCTGGAACATTTTCTCTCATCTAATTTTTATCTTTCCTTCAAGTTTTTGATCTAAATTTTCATGTATTGTCATAAACACTTATTTCACTAATTTTTAAATATAATATCAATTTATTTTTGTTTTAAAAATGTATACATCTTTTCTAATTGTATATGGAAAAAATATTCCTGGAGTAGTGTGACCTCAGTATTCCAAGATTAACTTTGGATTTCAGAAACGTTTTTCTACTAAGATGAACTTAGTTCTCTCATCAATAATAATTTGAATTATCTCATGGTAGAACAGGCTGTGTGGCAAACTAAAGAGATCTCTATCCTCCCAATTGTTTAAGTAGAGGCTAGATCTATAATCTGTCCAAATCAGCATTGTCTCGAGTTGTTCCATTTTTCTTAGTCATTCTAGTCACTGAGTTTCAAAATATTAGCGTCAACTTTAGCTGTTTCCAATCTCTTCTGCCCATGTCAGACATAAGGTACAGCTTTCTACTGTTTCTCCCTTTGTAAACTAGCAGCCTCTGCTCTAGCAGAGTAGAGGTCCTCTTAGTCTACTACAGTAACTCCCCAACTCCTCTCTCTACCTCTCATGGCCCTTCATTAGCCCTTTTCCCCCAATCTCTTTTGCACACAAATCCCAGATTTAGTCATATTAATTTGGGCCAGTTCAACATTTGAGGCCATGCGTGCTCTTGCCCCAGCTAAGTTCTCCAGATTTGGCAATGACAACAGCTAGCTTTTCAGGGCTCTTATGCATGCTTATTTATTAGCCCTTGCCTGCAGCCAAGGGCTAATACTACTGCCCACTACTGCCAACATGCCACCTTAAATTTCATATACTAGGTAAAAAAGAGTTCTCATTATGCAAATGAAACATCAAGGTAAGACCCTA
The DNA here is from genome assembly GCF_002837175.3 of Physeter macrocephalus. NCBI lineage: Eukaryota > Metazoa > Chordata > Mammalia > Artiodactyla > Physeteridae > Physeter > Physeter macrocephalus. The sequence goes on from NC_041219.1 coordinate 23,183,086, forward strand.
AGCAACTCCTTCACCAGATTTCCACCCTAGACCCTTCTTCATATAGAAATTCTCTAGCTGTCTCTTCTTTCCATTACTTCTCTTTTTATATACTATGTTTTAACTAATCTGGACTCTTTAGTGTATAATGAGTTGAGTTCCATTTTCCTCAAACCTAGATACATTTCTCATGTTTCTCCATAAGCAGTGATGTGGTTAAGAGTGTGGGTGTGCTATTCACACTGCCTGGGATCAAAGGCCTGCTCCATCATTTACTTGCTTTGTGGCCTTGGGCAAGTTAATTAATATCTTTGTACCTCTGTTTCCCCATTTTTACAAAGGGGATCATAATAAACCTAATTTATAGAATTGTTGTGAGGACTAAATGAGAGAAACATATGTGAAGCATTAGTACATGGGTTGTTACCAAGAAATTCCTAATTTCATTGGTTATTATTCTAAGGGATTTCCTTCTTCCTTCTTTGTCCCAAATTCCACCTTTTAAAATTCCTCCTTTTAACATTCAGTTTGAAAACCTACCATCTTGATGAAAATATAGTCCTCAACTAGATATTTCTCCTGCATATGCACCTATCTACACATGCGCACACACACACCACTGTCAGGGTTAACCAAATAAATGTAACAGCCAAGTAGAGTCTAGAAAGGAATAAGGCAGTCACAGACCACAGGATAGGAATGACACCAAAGGCTAAAGGACCTGTCTCAAGATTTCTAATTGGCTAGAATTGATCCAGTGGGAATGCAGGATAGCTACAGCAGAAGGAGATCTACCCCATGATGGCTGAGAAAGAAGTCATATAATGTGTGCTTTGCACACTTTAATAGGCATATGAATCACCCAGGGATCTCGTTAAGGTGCAGATTCCAATACAGTGGATCTGAGAAGAGGCCTGAAATGCTGCATTTCTAACAAGTTCCAAGGCAATACCATGCTGCTGCTCCTCCAATCTCCTTTGAGTAGCAGGGCTTTAGGGAGGAGGATAAGGTGCAATTCAGGGAAGTCAAGAAAACCACTAAAACCTGTCGGTCAAGAAGACAAAGAGTGGATGTATTTGAAGTGATGTCAGCATTATGACAAAGATGTCCCTCATACATGTTTACCACCCCCCCCCAACAACAACAATTTGGCATCCATCCCTGTATATCCACACCTTGGTGGTTACTGTGGGATCCAGCACCATATGCCAAGGGACCTGGAAGGAGTCTTGCCCACCTGTGCATCAGGTAATAGGCATATAGACCTTGGTCCTGGCTGTAGACCCTGCAGTAGACTGTGAACTGGCTCCAGCCTCTCTCAGCAATTGTCCAGGAGCCCTGGAAAACATTCTCTTAGACAATCACTCATGGATGAGACAGCCTTTATGGAAGTCCAGGTTTCCATCAGAGAAGGGCCAGCATGACAGTGGAGCAAACAAATACAAGTTTGGATGCATTGGAGGGAGTAAGAAGAACAGTTTGACTTTACCCACATTATCCCTCCCCCAAGGTGGCAAACTTAGGGCCAAAGGAGATCTTCTCAGCTCATGCTTTCTCCTACCAGGGAAAGTGTGAGCATGTGAGTGAGCACCCAGTTTCCGTAACTGTGTGGGACGCTGCCGAAGAGGCTCATTTCTCTCTTACCCCTTCCATGTTACTGAATCATGAGCTGCATGACTGGGGGGTGTGAAGAGTCTGGAAGAGAGGTAAAAAGGATTCTTGGAGGACATTAAAGGAATGCAGATCCTACTAACTGTATTGCAGACTCCATCAAGAAAGCCCACCCATGAACTGCTGGGGACACCTCACCTGTAGATCTCCCCAACTAGCTCCTGGGCACTCCCAGCACCTTGTGCACCTTACCCACACATGACCCTGTGGCCACCCCCATGTGTGAGCGAGCTTTGGCAGATGGTTAGTGAGCAGGTATAGAAAGCCAGCCTGGATCTGTGAGCCAGGGAGAGACCACACACTTGAGATTTAGTGCCACCTTTGGGAAAACTAAAGGCAGGCTATTGTCTCTCAGCTTGATGTGTTGCAGGAATAAGAGAAGGCATAGACACTTAATATTTCTGGAGCAAGAAGCATGGAACAGGTGTATCCATAGAAGGTCTGAGAAAGCCTCAGAATCCTTAGCAGAGCTGATGGAAGGTATTTCTCTCTTGAAGGCATTAAAGACTGGAGGAGGTGACTGCTACTTCAAATGTAAAGACAGAAACACAAAACTCCAAGGAACATGAAAAAATCAAGGAAACATGACACCACCAAAAGAACACAATAATATTCCAGTAGATGATCACAAAGACGTGGAGATCTGGGATTTACCTAACAAAAAATTCAAAATAGCTATTTTAGGGAAACTCAATAAGCTACAAGAAAACTCAGAAAGACAATTCAGTAAAATCAGGAAAATAATGCACAAACAAAATATCTTTAACAAAGAGATATGATCTCTTTGTTTATTTTTTATGATCTCATAAAAAATAACCAAACAGAAATTGTGGAGCTAAAGAATACAATGAATGAAATTAAATTTAAAAATGCATAGAGGGCTTCCCTGGTGGCGCAGTGGTTGAGAGTCCACCTGCCGATGCAGGGGACACGGGTTCGTGCCCCGGTCCGGGAAGATCCCACATGCCGCAGAGCGGCTGGGCCCGTGAGCCGTGGCCGCTGAGACTGCGCGTCCGGAGCCTGTGCTCCGCAACGGGAGAGGCCACAACAGTGAGAGGCCCGCCTACCGCAAAAAAAAAAAAAAAAAAAAGTAAAGGATAAACTTTTATTACATCTGTAAAGAGTAGAATGTGCCAAGACACACTTAGCATTTTCAAAGAGAGAAAACCAAATTCTAGTGTTGCGTGGATATATTCAGCAGTAAAGAATCCACAAGGTCCTTCTTTATAAATTATTTCTTGAATAACTGCCTTAAAAATGAATAAATTTTGCTGGAATTTAACATATTTTATTACTTCTTTTCAGATTCATTATTTTTAGAGATCATAAAGGAAGTAAAGTTTAATTTCTACAAGCCTACAATTTTCTATGATCATACAAATTTTGTCTCTTACTGTCTTTTTTCATATTCTGAACACCCTGATACTTTACATAGGGTCAAAACTACACTCTTTTACCCTTGATAAACTAGAGCACATTTCTTACATTGATACACAGTTATACTCCTTTGTCATTATTGTTCCTAACATAGTCTCGATCACTGTGAAATAGCAGCATATATCGTATACATATAGGTGTATAATAGAATATATATGTATGTATATACGTGTGTGTGTATGTGTGTGTGTGTGTGTGTGTGTGTGTGTGTGTGTGTGTGTGTGTCTCTGCCACTGGTTCCTGGCACAGAGCTCCTAAAACCCTTATAATTTTTTAAATGATAAGAGCTCTAGAAGCCCCTTTTCTTCTAATATTTGGTTTTGACCTTGGTTCCTGACACAGAGTTCCTAAATCCCTTGGAATTTCCTGGGTGATATGAGTTCCTTTTATTTTAATGGTGACCCTTGGGGGCACCTGGATGGGGGGCCCACCAGAAATACCAAGCCATGATTAGAAGCTTGGAACTTTCAGCCCCACCCCACCCCCACCCCCGATTCTGCAGAGAGGGGCTAGAAATTGAGTTAATGATTTATCATGCCTACGTGATAAAGCCTCCATAAAAATCCCTGAAGCGGAGTTTGGGGAACTTCTAGGTTGGTGACCACATTCAAGTGCCAGATGGGTGAAACACCACAACTCCACAAGGACAGAAGCTCTTGCACTTGGGACCCGTTCAGACCTCATTCTGTGTATCTCTTCATCTGGTTGTTCATCTGTATCTTTTATCGTGTCCTTTATTGTATAATAAACATAAGTAAATGTTTCCTTAAGTTCCATGCTAGTTTGCTCTAGCAAATATTGATAACTGAATCTAAAGAGAAGGAAATCATGGGAACCTCTGATCTGTAACCGAGTCAGGCAGAAGTTGTGGGTAACGCGGGGACCTACTACTTGCAACAGGGGGGCAGTGTCCTGGGACCAATTCCTAACCTATGGGGTCCGTCCTAACTCAAGTTAGTGGCAGAACTGAATTGAACTGTAGGACACCTGGGTGTCACAGAGAATTACTTGGTGTCGGGGAGAATCCCCAGACATCCGGTGTCACAGGTGTTGTGAGTGTGGTAGGTAGTATGAGAGTAAAGGAGAAACTCATGAGGGAGGGTGAGATTTTCCTTTACAGTTGCCCATTTTAATTATGATTTTTAGCCAGATTAACTACTTTTCCACAGAGAGAACTGGGAGATAGGTAATTGATAACTGTGCGTCATTAGCAAGCATTTTAGCATACTAACAAACCTCGTGAATGGAGAGACGTAAAAATTTCCATCCGGATAGCATAATTCCACTCACAGACACACCAATTTCTTTTACACACCTTCTTAAAGTGGCAAAACATCATTTGCCACTATGCCAATATAGTGCCAATATAATCCAGTGATAAGGCTACCCCCAAACATGCAAAAATAAAAATAAGGCAAAATAATACATGTATTAAAACAATATTTGGTGACCAATGTTTTAGTATTCTGCCTTACTGAAAAATTATCTGTATATCCAAGATTAATTACCTGAGTATAATAATACTTCAAGAATTAAAAAAAAATTTTTTTTTTAATTAATTATAGGGCTTCCCTGGTGGCGCAGTGGTTGCGCGTCCGCCTGCCGATGCAGGGGAACCGGGTTCGCGCCCCGGTCCGGGAAGATCCCACATGCCGCAGAGCGGCTGGGCCCGTGAGCCATGGCCGCTGGGCCTGCGCGTCCGGAGCCTGTGCTCCGCAACGGGAGAGGCCGCAGCAGAGGGAGGCCCGCGTACCACAAAAAAAAAAAAAAAAAAAAAAAAATTAATTATAGATTTTGGAAACTTTGTTTAAGCTGACACACTATGGAACATAATTACTATTTATATAAAAACATTTGTCAAATGTGTAGTTCAATTTGTTTGAACACATGATTTTACCCTTTTTCTTAATTTTAAATGTTATGTGGAAATAGTTAGTAGTAGGAAGTATTGTTGGCTTATCTGATTGGTAAAACAGTATTAGAATGTTAATAAGTTCAGATTAACTAATTTCTTCAATTTAAAAAAAACTGCAAATGTTATATAAAATAGAATTGCATTCTACTTGTTTTCTCCTTGGATTCTACTCCACATTCATAAGGCCAGAAAAAGACATCGCTTTTTTAAAAGCAAAATGATTAAATAAACCCAACATATTTTGTCCTAAAATTCACCTTATTTATATGAATTTGGATTATTATTTAACATGTAATATATGAGAAATATAAAACATGGGAACTTGGAGAATATTAGATTTATGTAAGCATTCATGAATCTCTTTTAACCAATCAGAACAGAGCTCTTTTATTTTGAGACTTTATTATTTAATTTATTACTATCCTCTTGAGATAGGAAGATACTCCACATTCATATGATGAGAGGGGTTTCAATTACCTATTGCTGCTCAACAACCTACTGCAAAACATAGTAGCAGGAGACAACAACTAGCAGTTATCTGGATTACAAAACCACAAATTGGACAGGACTTGGGGAAGGCTCCATACAGTGTCAGTTAGGGTGGCTTGCCTGGGGGGTGAGAACCTAATTCCAAAATCCAATCCCACTTGGCTAGCAAGTGGGTGCTGATTGTTGGCTGTTAACTCAACAAGGGCTGAAGTGTGGGGCCTCCGTTCCTTTCCATGTGGGTCTTTCTACACGCATGGCTTGGGCTTCCTCACTGCATGGTGGTGGGTCCCAAGCACAGGAACAAACCGTATCACCTATTATGACCTAGCTTCAGAAGTCACAGTGTGTCACACCGTAGTGCAAAACCTGCTTACGATCGTACAGAAAATAGATCCTGCCTCGCAATAGGAGGAGTGTCAAAGTCATGTTGTAATAACATGTTGGATGGAAGAACGTGTTGTGGCCATTTTGGGAAAATACAATCTGTCAAAAGAAGTAAAGACTATTCTCAAATACAGTCACAGAGACACACAGAGAGCTTATTCCACAACCTCAGCCATGGGTCAAAAGTAAAAACAAAATGCAGAAAACACACTTGTCCAGATCTCAGTGCCTTCTTCTCCTTTCCAAAGGGACTGAAATAGTTTCTTAAATAATTTAAGAAAAATATTTTTAAACTAATTTGACCAAAAAAAAAAAAAAAAAAGGTCAACAAACCAGATCCTCTGTCCTTTCTTACCATCTGAATGAGATGCCTGAATGATTAAACAAAACCAGATTCCCCATCATTGCTCCTATCAGGGAAGATAACCTATTGGCCATGTGCCTCTCTCTGACCTACAAAAAAGTCATTGTTAGCTTGCATGAGTAAAAGTTGCCTTTAGTGCGTACTCAGGAAAATAGAGTGTTTATTTATTTATTTATTTTTTTTTAGAGTGTGTTTAAATTGTACAATTTAGCCTTATTTTCACAAATGATATTTTCTAACAAGAATTTAATCTCAACAAATACGATTTTTAAGCTAAAACTTGTGATCAATATGAGACATCTGGCCAATAAAAAGCTAAACAGAAATAATATTGATTCATTTTTAATTATTCTTCCATTTTTATGGCCAGTGATAAACCTTTGGCCTTTAGCAGCAGAGTGCAGTAGTTGGAATTTGGATATGGGCACAAGTACTGGCTCTACTACATACTAGTTATGTGTTCTTGGGCTTCTCTCTAGTCCTTGGTTTCCTCATAGGCAAAGAGGGTCACATGAGTGTTAAATAAATAAATATAGGTAAACACTTAACATGGTGCCTGGCAGAGAGTAATCCCAGTAAATGCAAGATATTATTATAACGATTACTACCTAATAGTAATATAATGTAATATATAGACTATATAATATAGTATGTATATTATTATATATTATATATAATATAGTATATATAAATAATTATTTTATTATACCTATGGTAATATAACTATAACCCCCCTTCTTCATACCCCAATATGTATAAGCTAATGTGATATCAAGAGGGCTGCTAATTTGACTCTATTTTTATTTGGATGGTCCAAAAATTAAAGTGATAATAGTCAGTCTCCACAAACGTTCAATATTTCAACCATAAACTCTAGAGGAAAACACATTGTCATCCAACACCTTTCTTTTAATCCTAGGATATATGTGACACATTTCACTATGTTTTTGCATGAATTTGAACTGCTTTTGGTTCGAAACTACTTCAGAAAGAACGAATTATTTTTGTTGCTGGGAGCTGAGGAATACTTACTGTCTGAAAACAGACACCCAAATACAGGCCCTTATTAGACATGTCTTTCATTCATTCCAGGAGCCACTTGGGGGTGTCGAGATCTGGAGTCACATAAATGCAAGGCTGATCCCCTGCCCCTACCGGCAGCTACACATGCAAATAAATTCTAGTCCTTTCTCCCTGAGGTTTCCTCTTGTGCTTATGCCCAGAAAGCAGACACATGCATTCCCAAGCAAATGCAGAATTTTTCGAAGTCCTCTCTTTAAAAACCAGAGACTCTCATGTATCCAATTCCTATCCAGGTTCGCAAAGCCATTCAGATGGAGACTAATAAAAACTTCCTGTGAGGGCTTCCCTGGTGGCGCAGTGGTTGAGAATCCGCCTGCCGATGCAGGGGACATGGGTTCGTGCCCCGGTCCGGGAGGATCCCACATGCCGCGGAGCAGCTGGGCCCGTGAGCCATGGCCGCTGAGCCTGCGCGTCCGGAGCCTGTGCTCCGCAACAGGAGAGGCCACAACAGTGAGAGGCCTGCGTACCAGAAAAAAACAAAACAAAACAAAACAAAACAACAACAAAAAAAAAACTTCCTGTGAGAAAACAGTTAATAGCTGAATATACTGCAACACCATCACTAGCTTATCTCATATATCACCATCTTTATAACACAGAGCTCCAAATCTGCATACAAAGAACTCCTATAAGAAACATAATGATAATAGGAAAACAAAAACCAAGCATTTTGATGGCACATCTTCTACTTCTGATAAATAACCAGCTAAACTAAAAGCACCTCAATCCAGCATCCTCATTTTCTGTGCAAGAAGGACGACTAGTGGTAGGAAGATGTACTTTTCACAATTTCTCATGCCTTGAATTCATAGAATCAAATATTTAAAATTAAATTTACAGATCATTTAGTTTAGGTTTATCACTGAGGAAAAATGAGGGCATGAAAAGGAGACGTGAATTAACTACTCAAGATTTCCTATTTATTTAGTGCCAGATCCAGGTCTTTTTCTAATATGTAGCCTCTCTTAGGTTCAACTTTCTTTGGCTTGGAATATGCAGTATAAAATAATTAGCTCAGATTCCTTTGGGGTCACTAAGAAGAATTTGGTTCTTTATTTTTTTTAATATATTTATTTATTTATTTTATTTGGGCTGCGTTGGGTCTTCGTTGCTGCATGCGGGCTTTCTCTAGTTGCGGTGAGTAGGGGCTACTCTTCATTGTGATGCACGGGCTTCTCATTGCGGTGGCTGCCTCCCTTGTTGCAGGCTTAAGTAGTTGTAGCGCGAGGGCTCTAGAGCGCAGGCTCAGTAGTTGTGGCGCACGGGCTTAGCTGCTCTGTGGCATGTGGGATCTTCCCGCACCAGGGCTCGAACCCGTGTCCCCTGCACCGGCAGGCGGATTCTTAACCACAGCACCACCAGGGAAGTCCAGAATTTGGTTCTTTGTGCAAAGGCAAGCTGAAACTGGTATGCTTAAAACTGGGAACCTTACACCTTAGTCTTCCTGAAGAATTTTGGTAGAGGTTTGTCTTAATTTCTGATTGGTTTTGAACTTTCTGAAAAGGAGTGGGTGTTATGTATTTATTTTGGTCCATATGTGTGCATTGGAACTTTTTCAATGGAGTTGAACAAGTAGATGGAAACTTGAGATGTTCTACCAGGACTAAGCTCCCCAGCCCTCTATCCACATACCTAAACATCTCAAGAACCCAATCACCAGAGCTCTGCATTCCTCAGACCATGACTAAATGTTGGCACTCTTGCCTGAATGTGTGTCTAGGAATAGCTGTGTACCAACAAGTTCATAATTTTTAACTAAATTTAATTTTGCTTTGGAAACTTGGAACAGTAATTAGGTGATTAGTGTGTCTGGAAGTAATTGTTTTCCATTCAAAGCTTGAACAAAGATCTCTGCAAATCATCTAGGTATTTGCTTTTCATCACTTACTCAATGTCTTTCTGAATTTTAACATAAAACTGTCCTCTGGGCAGAGACTCCCACACAAGAGAAAAAGAAAACCTTCTTACAGGTGGCTAATATAAAAACAAAACAGAAAGAAAAAAAGAAGGAGAACTGAGAAATATACTCTTGAAAGTGATCTGACTGTACTGAATTGGTAGCCAAGAAATGAGTGGGGAGGAAGTAATTCTGGCCTTTCTGATCTCCTACTCAAATTAAAGATGTTCCACATTTCACATGTTTTTTTGTGCATAAACTCTATTTCAACACTGCTCCCCACAGTGACCACATTCGCTGGCATGAGGAACAGCACAGAAGTTCCTCTTCTGTCAAGTATTTACGATGGACTTTGAAGACGGTGGGAGATCACAAAGGTTAAAGTAGACAAGAGGAAAAGGAACCTTCTCAGAAAAGACAATCATGAGTAAATGTTAACGGTAGAAAATACCATGGTGCATACTACCTCTTCTATGAAAGTATTTTCTTGTACACACTACTGAAAAAGTGCTCTTTTTTAAAAAGTTGAATCATCACTCTCTATCACTTCTCTCCAGCACATAAAGGGTGAATGCTCTTTTCGAAGTGGTAGGTGATAGCATGACCTTATTCAGTTATTCAACAACATGCAACACTTACAGCCCCCATGAACTATACTGGGGGCTGATGTCATTAAGTAACTAAAAGTCCAGTAAGGAAGCCAGATTTTTTTTTTTTAATTCCAGTGCAATGATATATAAACACTCTGATAATGTATACATACCAATTTGATGGTATGTATATATTAACCAAACATTTATTGATGGGAAGATCGTATGTTCCAGCTTGCCCACCTTACATCCATTGTCTCCATGGAATGATTAATAGCATCCTAGTTTGGAAGGCAAATTATATGGTTGCCCTATTTATGAAACAACTCATGCATGCTGAGCACTAGAGATACAAGAAAATCTCTACCCTTAAGGAGTTCAGTATAGTAGAAGAGAAAGAGAATTAAATAAACAATTTTAATACATGTGGTAAGTGTTATATATTATAGATATATACATAGAGTGTGTTCAAAGTTTATTTATAGCATACCTGGTCCAGACCTAAGGTAAGAAATACTTCATAAAGTCCAAGGGGCATAGAGCAGGTAGTCTCAAAGAAAAAATAAGAGTTAGCTAAGTGAAAGAAGAATGTTCCAAGCAGAAGGAGGTATAGTTGCCAAGGCAGAGGAACAAGAGAGAGCAGAGCAGCTTTCAGAAACTAAAAGCATTTGATTTGTCTGGAGCATCACATGCAAGCATGGAGAGACAGGAGATAGAGCTGGTGAGGTTAATAGCTGGATCATGAAGACACTCACATGCAGATTTAAGGTCTGAACTGAATCCCAAGGATTGGGAAGTTATTGATGCATAAAATACAGGATTGCTTTGGCACAGCATGGAGTATAAAATGGAGGGGACGAGACTACAGAGAGAGGTAAGCAGAAGATTTTGGGGTGAGATTTACATGAAATCTCATTAAGTGAGCTTAATTTGGTATGACCCTTTTTTTTCTTTCCCCTCTTTTTTATTGCTTTCGGCTTGGAGTAAGAATGTGATGGCTGGATTCCAGAAAACATATGGAGACCTTGAGGAAGGAAGGGACACATGTGAATGAGCAAAGCGGAAATGATGAATCTGGATTCCTATGACATTGTGGATTCATCTTACTAATTATAGATCACCTCCTAAGCACCACTCCATCCATTCTCATTTCTCCTCCCCAGAGTTAACCATTATCCTGAAGTTGATGTGTATCATCTCACAAATATTTTATACTTTATTGTATAAGTATTTAAAACTAAATGTATCATTTTGTATTACATTAATTAGGGTACATATTGAGCTGCTATAACAAAGAAACCTCAAAATACAGTGACTCAGAAATACCAAGGCTCAATCGAGGAGTCCAGTGATAGACTAGCAATCCAGGCCAGATGACCACAAGGCCATCTGGAACCTAAGCTCCTTCTCTTGGTGTTGCATTATCATTTTGGTTGTCCTAATAGTTGAAGCTGGTATTTCTGCATACCAGCTATCAGAAGGGGAAGGAGAGGTAGCAGTGGGCATGCAGCCTCCTTTACACATTTAAGGATGTAACAGTGAAATTACATACATAATTCTGCTTACATCACACTGGGCAGAATCTGGCTCATGGCTACACTGAGCTTCAAGGAAGCCTAGAAATTATCTAGCAATATAGCCCCATACTCATATACTCTGTTGGATCTTGGGTGAGTGGCTATTCTTTTACTGGAAGAAAGAAGAGTAAATTTGATCCTGAGTAACAACAGTTAGTCACTCATATGTTTTTAACATTTATATAAGTTGATTTCATTGTGTTTATCCTTTTATAATTAATTTCTTACATCAATGTTGCAGTTTTGAGATTTATCCTTATTGTTACATATAAATAAATTTTAGTTATTTTAATAACGGCACAGATCCCATTGTGGTTATAAATCACCCTTTATCCATCCATTTACTGGTGGATATTGAGGTATAAAAATCTAGTAAATAACACCCATCTTCCCTGAGTGTTGAACTAATTGAGAATCAATTTTACCATGTGGGAAATTAGCTTCATACAATGGTGGCCTCCAAGTACAGCACCAGGAAAGCTCTCCTAGAGGCCATGGAACAGAAACATTCACAGACCATGTTAAGATGCTCAAATCACATAGTTTATTAAATCAATATGAAGTACACAGTGAGGAGCAAGAACAAAGAGATGGGGTAGGTTAATATAGTTATGAAAGAATACAAGCAGGATGGAAGGACCACAGAACCTGAATCCTGTCTCTCTCTGATCATCTGCCTTCTCTGTTGATGATGTGGTTGTGAAGATCAGAGTCGAGTTTTGAAGCAAGAGGTCCACAGACAGAAGATGACTAAGCTAACACAAGTCTTGCTTCATTTAAGAGATTTAGGGACAATCAAGCTGATGAGCAAGCATGAATTTTGTCTGCATTTTCTGGGCAGAGAACTGGTGGTGCCAGAATGGGTGTTACCAATAGGTGACTTATTTAAATCTGCATGAATATTGAGTGCTACTTCATATGTGCATATTTAATGACTTATAAGTATCTGTATCCTCTTGGTGCTTCTTTCCTTCTTCTCTGTTTCTAGCACTCATATGCTCTATTTACTTCATCCATATCTATCATATCTTATAGATTACTAACTTGTCTATACTTAAACACATTCTATGAGTTTCATCGTCCCATTTGTTTTTCTTGTCCTCTATAGCAGAGTTGAATATTCTCAAATAATATAGAAACACATAGTATAAGTTGAAGCAAGGCAGCTGCAGGCTTTTCTGGTAAGAGTGGAGCCTTTACCACTGAGTTCATGATATGGCCAAGAACAATTGGCAGACTTATTCTGAAATGGAGGAAAAGATGAAGGCGTGCCCAGTTGTTTTTCCCCCCAAACTACCAATAATATAAATTGCTTTACTTCTCCAAGTGGTAAGTGGGGATATAGAGAGGCCAGGAATGTTATACAAGTGTAGATCCTTCCACATGGAAGAAAATATCTGGAGTGTGTATTATTTCCCCTCTAAAGTAAGAATAGAATTGTCAGATGAAGAACCAAAATGTCACCATTATGATATATAAATCAGATACCAGGAAATACAGCTTATATCTGCAGAGAAGTTTTTTTTTTTTTTTTTTTTTTTTTTTTTTTTTTTTTTTTTTTTTTTT
>NC_041219.1:23196568-23221265 GCF_002837175.3 Physeter macrocephalus
TTTTTTTGCGGTACGCGGGCCTCTCACTGCTGTGGCCTCTCCCGTTGCGGAGCACAGGCTCCGGACGCGCAGGCTCAGCGGCCATGGCTCACGGGCCCAGCCGCTCCGCGGCATGTGGGATCCTCCCGGACCGGGGCACGAACCCATGTCCCCTGCATCGGCAGGCGGACTCTCAACCCCTGCGCCACCAGGGAAGCCCGAGAAGTTGTTTTCATAATATTGAACCTCGGAATTAGACCGACTTACCCACAATCAACCACCCACAGTCAGTGCTGGACCAACACAAGCTTCACCATGGAACAAGACCTTCACCACTAAGATGACAGCATGACTGAGAGCAATTGGAAGCAATGCCAGCCCCCAAGATGTGCATGTGCAATCTCGTATCCCAAATCACCAATGAGATATTTCACTCCTCACAAGGTGGGGAGTGAGGGAGGATGGGTGGAAAAAATGTTCATCCTAAAAATTTCCAGTGTTTCTCTTAACCTATCAGATCTAACCAATAAATGTATAATCAAACAGGGAAGAACCCTTCATCCTTTTAGGGTGGTCCTGTTCCTACCTTTACAAAGCTGCTCCCCTAATACCAACCATAAGTCTATGGGTTCTTCCTAGAATGACTGCCAGTGAAGAAAGCAGCCTCAAAAGTCAAGTGTAAAATATCTTGTCAAAAGGTTCTGACTATGTCAGAGCAGCAAATTAGTTACATTAACTCTGAGACCACTTCATTCCAAGGCTGAAATTCACTCTTCATCCTATTTCTCATCACAAATTTTGTCCAGTATCATTGTTCACTATGGCTCATGAGAAACTCCAATTCAAAGATTAAGTTCCTCAAATGTTCAAGGTCAATGATATCAAAGCCAAAAATCAAATTGTTTTTCCACTGTAATTTGAAGTTGAAATAAATGAGAAAAGAGTCTAAAATTTATCCTCCCCAGTTTCTTATTCTGCTCAGTCTAAGCTGGAGGGGTTCTAGCAGCTAAAGAGAACCCAGAGTGTTTCAGCAGTGGCATCGTGGGTTGAACTCACAGAACTAATTTAGTGTCTTCATCTCAAAATTTAGGTAATTTCAACAATGCATCTCAGTTATTAAATGGTCCAAAGAATTAGTAGGATACAGAATATTATCCCAGCACCAGTACTACACCTCTAAGATGCAGGGGGGAAAAAGTAACTCATAAAGTAGTTATCCCAGGCAAAATTAAGTTCCTGAAACATATTAGTTAGTGATGTCAAAGATCACAGCAGAACCTCACTGATATCTGAGGTAAGGAAAGTAGAGAGAAAAACTTGGTTTGAACCTCATCAGAATGCTAATAAATCTATTCCAGATGTTCAGTGTCTACAAATCGTCAATTTAAATTAACATGGGAAAGATCTCCCAGCAAGTGGTTAATGCATGGCCATGCATTTGCTGTTTTGAGTGTCTGGGGGTGGGTGGAGTTGGGGCTTGTTATAGGAAATCTATTCATGCTTATAGTCTTGTCTCTCTGACTGTGGCATTTTATATATTGTGACCTTCTTGCAATGCTTAGAAATTCTCGTGGTGGCAGCCTACAAGTCCAATTCAGAATGCCTTCTCATCCAGACTATCCAATGAATTTCCATTTCCCCTTTGTGCTTGTTGTTTCTGGCTTTGTGGTGCTACTTTCCGGTAGGACTCTGCCTTGTGAAAGATGCACCCACCCGTGTGAGCAGACACATTCATTCCAGTGTCTTCATGGCTTTTGCCATCAGCGCTTGCAGTAGAATTGCTTGAGATTGTGATATGAACCTCCTAGGGAAGATTTTCCCCAACTCTCTGAATTTATCCACCTAGAGAATCTGCTCTCAGCAGGTTATTTTGTTTGTTTATTATTTATAAAATAAAAATTGTATATATGTAAGGTGTACAATATGATGATTTGATATACATATGCATAGTGGAATGAAATATTTCCTACAGTCAAGCCAGTGACATACCTTCTCACGTAATTACTTTTTTTGTGTGTGAGAGTACCCGAAACCTACTCTCTTGGAAAATTTCCTGTATTCAATGTAGTTTTTTAAAAAAATATTTATTTAGTTATTTGGCTGTGCCTGGTCTTAGTTGCAGCACGTGGGGTCTTCATTGTGGCATGCGGGCTCTTTTAGTTGCGGCATGCAGGATCTAGTTCCCCAACCAGGGGTCAAACCCAGTCCCCCTGCATTGGGAGCTCAGAGTCTTAACCACTGGACCACCAGGGAAGTCCCTCAATATAGTTTTATAATAGTTCCCCCTTATCTGAAAGGGATATGTTCTAAGACCCCCAGTAGATGCCCGAAACCGTAGATAGTACCAGACTCTATATACACTATGTTTTTTTCCAATATATACATGCCTGTGATAAAGTTTAATTTATAAATTAGGCACAGTAAGAGATTAACAGTAACTAATAACAAAGTAGAATAATTATAACAATATACTGTAATAAAAGTTATATGAATGTGGTCTCTCTCAAAATATTGTACATATTTAATACCTTTTCCATCTTAACTAAGCACTTATTGTGCAGTGTGGCCATAACATTTGCAGTTTGAGATGCAACAGCAACACTAGCATGAATTTCTTTTTCTTCTTCACAATTTCATTAATAGAAGATTCACTCTTAACACAGATCTTAGCAATCTCAGCGTACAACTTTTTTCGTTCCTTATTAAGTCGAGAACTTTCACCTTTTTACTTCAGAGTAGCAGTTTACAGCTTCTCTTTGGCATATCCAAATTGCCAGCATCACTCCTCTTGTGCCCCGGGGCCATTATTAAGTAAAAGAAGGGCTACTTGAACGCAAGCATTGTGATAGCAGGACAGTAGATGTGATAGCCGGAGGAAGGCTACTAAGAGACTAACAGGCGGGACTTGCGCTAGACAAAAGGATGATTCATGTCCCAGGCCGGACAGAGAGGGAGGGTGTGGGATTTCATCATGGTACTCGGTGCTGCAATTTTAAATTTATGAATCATTTATTTCTGGAATTTCCTGTTTAATATTTTCTGACCACAGTTGACCGCAGGTAACTGAAACCATGGAAAGCGCAACCACAGATAAGGAGGGATTACTGTATTCAGTAGTCATCATGTTCTACATTAGATCTCAAACTAATCATTTTACAGGATGCGACTGTGTACCTTTTGATGGACATCTCTTCATTCCTCCCACTTCCCCACCCCTACTAATCTTCGTTCTACTCTCTGCTTTAATATATTCGACTTTTTAAGATCCTACATTAAGCAAGATCATGTAGCTTTTTTTCTTTCTTAGCAGGCTCTTAAAACGAAGCTGTAGTTGGTTAGTCTGAAGTCTGTGCCCCTAGTGACATAGCAAGGTCCAGTAACTCAGATGCTTCTCAAGGGATTGTCAATTATGTTTTTAAATGTTCTAGCCTTGTATAGCATTCCTTCCATTAAGTGCGTGTGTGTAGTGTGTGTATTGCAATAGCAGAATAATCCTCTAATGCTTTATATCACTCTACTCTTCCCCTGCATCTTTGAGAATGATTCTACAGGGTTTGTAAACAGTTTATCCTGCTTCCTAAATTACTCCTTTACCTTCCGTACCTCACAAAGGGCTATGATTTTTGCCCTGAATGTCTTCTTTCCTTAAACTTACAGTTTGATTTCTGACCCAGACATTTAGTTTTCTAACTTACATTTCTCCAGGGTTTGTATTGTATTTCTTTCTTAACAAGAGATATGAAATTAGTTTGTTCTGAACCTGCCAGAATTATCCACTGCTCAACAAAGCTTATCCGCTGTCCCCTTTCTTGGTTGAAGGCTCAGCTGGAAGGCATCTCCTGTAGCTCAGCCTTCAACCAGGCCTGGACTTGACCTACTATTGCACTGTGTGCTCCTTTAATATTTTATTTCTGCTGGGCCTTCCTTTAGAGCTTTAATTTCCTAATTTTCTCAGACATGTTCCCTTTCAGAACAAGCAATTCCTATGTTCCCACATACAGAAGCTGGTGCCTTGAAACTCCCTCAATAATTCTTCGAGTCTGATACTGATCTTCCTCATTTTCTCCTCTGAAATCTATCTAGATTTCCTGCCACCACTCTGAAGAGTTGTTTTAAATTTTAGGGGGATCCAATCTTTAAAGTTCCCAAGACAGTGTCTCAAATGCCTCCATCTAAGGGACAAGAGCTTAGCAAGTTGCTTTTCTTAAACAACATTAGAAAAGTTGCCTCTTAACAGTACCCTAAATCCTGGCCTTCCCTGGGGCAACCATTCCGGTTTCCTCCCTAGGATTTTGCCTTTCTTCATTGGGCCCCAGTCAATGTTCTGACAGGATAAAACTAAGGCAGTGCCTCCGCCTCCCCTTCTAATGACCCCAAGAGACTTAGTTTAACGTGTACCTCCATTTCTCTTTAATATTTTTTACATGCTCCATCCTTAAAATTTTCATCTCCCTTTTCTAAAAGTTTTGCTTCTTCTATAGGATCTCCACTGTTTTCCTTAAGAAGTTCCTTCTCTCCTAGTTTAATCAGCCTGTCTCTGTTTATTATTGTGTTTTAATTTTTATTATGCCATGTGTTTCAAACCTCTACAGTTTATCTTTGAATTCCTACACAGACCAGACTATGTGAGAGAGATTATTCCAGGCACAGAATTCTTTTATTGTCTTTCTAATTATTGAGTCTGCAATAATTTCATTGAGTGCTCTACTGCAGTCTCCCCAGAATGGTATGTCTCTTTATAATGGGTGCTCTGGTCCTTTTTCTTTGTTTTCTTGAAAATAATAACATCTACCACAGATTGGATCTCAATTCAGGTCTGAATTTATGTAATTTTCAAGTCCAAAGTGCATATGAAAGCACATGATAGGAAAAGTTTAACAACTAGTTGGGAGTTAGGATAGGGAAAAACCCTGATGTGTAGCATTTACCAATTTCAAAAGCATAAATGCTCCCATCATGGCCAATTTCAAGTTACCAGTGTGATATCAACCACCTCACAAAATTACTGAAAATTTAACAATCAGCTCTCATGAGTTAATACAAACTAGCTTTTGCATACCACTGGGTGACCCCTTTAAAGGCCTGTGAGTAAGCCACATAAATCCAAGATGTCTAAGATTTGTTCCTTTGAAGTTCTCTATAGTCTTGGTAGCAAAATGGAATTTGAAACACCAATCTAAGGTTACCTAGCTAGGCCTATTTCTAAATGTTTAAACCTGGAACCTCTGCTAGTGTTCTGTAATTCATGTGGAATTCACTTCTGCCTTCAGCTTAAAATCAGCAAATACTGTTCTGTTCAAGAATGGCTCAGAAGATTTAATGCTGCCTCTGCCTGATACCTGGTCCAGGTGTAGGTCCAGATCGACCTGGAGATCTGCATTTTCAAGTCCTTACCACTTGATTCAGATGTCACCTTGGCCTGGGCCTCTGCTGAAGCTTACAGCCTGCTGAGCAGTTGCTTTTGCTAAATGCAGAGCAGGGCTAGATGATGTTTGCTTATGGCCTCATGTGTGTAGGCCTTGCCTTTCTGAAAACAGTCACACACACATGTGTACAAAGCCCCTATAAGCTGAAGAAACTCACTAAGGTAAAGACCTCCTATGGCCACAGCCTAGCATAGTAACCCCAAAGCATAGATTTATCCACCTTGGGCATCTAAGAGCCTCTTTATTCATATGTTCTTTTCTCCTAAATTGTATTTCTTACTTGTTTCTTAATGTTGGGGTTCAAGGGGCTCAATAAATGGCATACCTCTCTACTGACCCATTCAATAAATGAGATAAGAGGATGGCTGATGGAGATCAAATGTCACCTTTTTACTGGTAAAATTCAACTGGAGAATATGGCTTATATCTGTGGGCAAATGGGTTTCCTAATTCTGAACCGCAGAACCTAAGGCATAGGCAGCAGTCACCCAGGGCCCTCCTCCCCATACCAACAGGGAGGGCAGGACTATAAAACCTGTAGAATGAAGTAGAGCAAAATGTGCACTTTTTGCCTGGAGGCACTCTCCCAAGAAAGGAGAGAAAGGAGCCAAGCCATGCAGCTTCGTTTCCTTATGTAAGACTCACCAATAATTTGCTCCTTTTCCTGTGGAAAGAACATGAGAGGTTGTGCTAAACATCATTATAAGGGTATAAGCGTTTTGACTTATAATAAACAATGTGTTGCTTCCCGTTTTTCTTACTGTTAACAACAGTGCTGCAGTGCAAATCTTTATCCCTATATCCGTATGCAATGTGCAAGAGTGTATCCCTGGAACACACCTAGAAGATTTGCTGGGTCATATCATGTTATGTGATACATACGGTTAAATTGCTCTCCACAATGGTTGAACCAGTTTATATTTTCACCATTAAAATATGAGTTCCCATTGATCTATGTCCGTGCCAAGGCTTGAAGTTGTTAAACACACACACACACACACACACACACACACACAAGCCCATCTACTGGATATAAAAGAGATATCTCAATATAAAAGCGGTATCTCAATATGGCTTAAATTTGTACTTCCATTTCCCTGGCGAAACTGAATTTCATTCATATTTACTTGCCATTCATATTTCCTTTTATATGATTTGCTCATTCATATTTTTTGCTTATACTTCCTTATTTTGTTTAACTTCTTACTGATTTTTAAAGGGCTTTTTTTCTTTCCTTTAAAAGTCTGAATACAAATCTAAGCTACGTTATACGTGTTGTAAATCTCTCTCTTTTTTGTATTTTCTAACTGTCTCCCTATACTGCATTTTAGGGGTTTTGTTTTGTGGGGGGAGGGGGGCGCAGGGCTCTATTTTCCTATTGACTCATTCTCTTTTCTCCTGAATCTAATCTTCTGTTTAACCCATCAATCAAAATTTAGATATCAGCCAGAATGGGAAGAAGAAAAAGAAACTTTATATCAAATGCACTGCATAGCAAACAACTTTATAAACATCCCTGTTTGACTTAAGTTCTTCAACTTCCTTTCTTGGCCACAAGCCTTTGAATCTACTCCTTTCTCGTGCTCCGGACGGGCAGGAGCTCATGGGCCCAGCCGCTCCGCGGCACGTGGGATCTTCCCGGACCGGGGCATGAACCCGCGTCCCCCGCGTCGGCAGGCGGACTCCCAACCACTGCGCCACCAGGGAAGCCCCTACTCCTTTCTTTAAATTCTTCTCTCATTTGACCTCTCCTAATTGCCTTTAATTCCCCAAGGAATTCATCTCAGCCCCTAAGTCACAATGTCTGCTCTGAAAAGCAAAAGTCTTGAAGTTAACTAAACCCAAATGCCTTAGACGGCAATTTGATGACATATTTTCCATATTTTTAAGCAGCATCTCAAAATATTCACTGAGCAAAAGGGAGGGTTCTGCTGTAGTGTGGTTACCAGTAAGGTAGTCAGGACTTGCTCAGCACTGAGGGAATTACAGTGCTAAAAAAAGGGGAAGGCCCCAGCAAGTCAGGATGGGTTGGTCACCCTATTCTGCTGTCAAGAAAAATTATACATATTTTTCTCCATAACAGTTTCACTTGTTATTTTTCTAGGATAAATTTCTGCATATGGAACAAGTAGGCAAAATTGCATTCATTGCTTAAGGATTTTCACCAGTGTTGAAAAAAGTATCCTTCTAATATAACTGAACCTGGTTTCAATCCCATAAGCAGGAACAATCATTTCTAGAATTTTTTGATGAGCCAGAATAGAATCCTCAGCATTGGAGAGCCACAGTACTTTCGAGACTATTCATCTGAACAGATGAGGAAACTGAACACCAGTGTCCCCCACTTTTGTAGGACATTTAAGCATTTCTGGCCCATGCACAGAACCCCTCTCCTCCACTCGCAAACACACATCATTGGGAAAATCTCCATGTCTATAGTACCATCTCCAGCAGTCCAAAGCCATTTACTTAATAGTTATCCTGTGCTGGTTATTCTATACCAGGTATCGTGTGAGATACTATAGCTGTCAAATGAATTAGAAAAACTCACTGCCTTCAAACCTCATCTATTTACTGGAGACAAGCATAGAAACAATACTTAAAATATCTGTAGTCTAAACTTCAACTTTTCTAAAACTGTTACATATTTCTGGTGCACTGAGGAAGTAAATAATAATAATAGTTCTTTTTCCTTAATAGTTAGAATATTATGTGTATTTCTATTTTAACTCTAACTTGTAAATTTCTTAATTTCCTGGAATATGAGGTTTGTACTCCTGGCAATTATTATATCCATTGTGAATCCATTTTCCAGTACACTCAAATTCAAAAAGGAAACTGGATTTTAAAATGTAACCTCCATTTTATAAAAAATTATCTTTGTGGTGATACTGATAATGATTCTAATGGTGGACCATAGACTTTTTATTAAGTAAGTGGCTTTTGTACTTATGAAAGTTTGTTATAAACCAGAGGAAGCCGGTCTAAGTACATTTCACTTTTTTTTTTTTTTTTTTTTTTGCGGTACGCGGGCCTCTCACTGTTGTGGCCTCTCCCGTTGCGGAGCACAGGCTCCGGACGCGCAGGCTCAGCGGCCACGGCTCACGGGCCCAGCCGCTCCGCGGCACGTGGGATCCTCCCGGACCGGGGCACGAACCCGTGTCCCCTGCATCGGCAGGCGGACTCTCAACCACTGCGCCACCAGGGAAGCCCTACATTTCACTTTTTAACTGGCCAGAGAACAGGGCTGCTGATGAGCATCTTCGTAGGTCTCATATATTTACACAGAAATTGCCAACATAGATTTAAAAAAGAAAAAAAGATAGCCCCACAAAGGAGTAATAACACAAACAAATTGTGTGGTTAAATGGGGGAAAGAAAACCCAAACCAATATGTGTCAGTGATGCATACCTTCACATTATTTGAGCTTTTGACTTTTATATATTTTTCATACCATCCGTTCTTCTTTTCCCCCTAGACTAGAACCTCTGAGAAGGCAGTTTCCTCAACTGCCCTGGAGCACCTGGCACCCCAGATCTCTGACCACTGGAGGGCTAGAGGTCACTGGAATATTCCAACTCAGAGTCTCTGATATTCTTGTCTCAACCTTGCAGTTGGCAATAATTCTAAAACATGCTACTCCCTTTCCTGTGAGGAAAGGCAGCCTTTCGGAACACAATTGAACCTTTCTTTGGGGATTCTGAAGATCGGTGCCCCAGGGACATCCTCTGGAACAGCAGTTTCCTTTGCCCAAAACCATAACTGTAGAAGGTGTGGGAGCTTGACCTTCTTAAACTGCATCCTTTATACCATATGGTTTTCTTAAGTTTCCTTTCTTCCAAAAGAGGAGCGCCAAAAAACAAACTATCTAGAGACATTAAACCATGATCAATTTAAACATACATTTTGTAGGACCTCAGATTGTAAATGCTTATCACCTGCTCATTCTGGGTTCTATTTTTCGGCCTCCGTTGGAGAATTAGTCACAGGCATCACCTTTGTTAAAGGATTAGCGTAACTCTTCTCAGCCACCAGCTTCTCTCCTAATATGGCCAGTTGCTTTGCAAAAGCATGGACTAGACTCAGCTATGGATGGATTCACACACATCCATCTTTGCTGAAAAAACTAACAGCTCAATGAGCTTGGACTTCTATTGCTTTTTCAACATGTGAAAGATTCCACTAAATATTTTGCCATCTACTTGGCACTGAGCCCTTAGGTAAACAGTTCAGTTCAGCCAACATTTATCAAATGCTAACCTACCACAGCAAGTGCCTACCATTTGTTCTCAGTGTGTTAGAGGGAACTGAGAAATTAGATCACAAACCAGCTCTACAGCCCTAACTAGCAGGACACCTTGAGCAGGAGGAGGACACTGAGCTAGATCCATTGTTGGAGAGCAGGGACAGCCGCCGTTTGGTGTTCTGAGAGATGCTTCGAGGTCTCTCCAGAGCCGTCTTCTCCTTAACCTGGTATAAAATTCCTACTAATAAAGTCCACTCCCCTGGGACATCAATAAACACGTCCCTATTCAACTGATTTGTTTGTCTTCCTCTAGGTACTTGTAAGCTGCTTAAGAGCTGCATAAAAATATTCATTAATGTTTGCTTAATTAATTAATTGAATGTATTTGAATCAAATTATCTCTAGAAGCCCCCCTTAAAATGTTACCTGGAGAAGGAGGAAAACTTCAAGGCTCATAGTCTTTCTTTCTCCTACTGCATCTCTTGAACTTTTGACACTTCATAGCCTGAGAGTCTCAGGGCATCTGTTGTTGGAATCGTCATCTTCCCTGAGCCTCCAGAACTAACAGATCAACTATTTCCAAAAGCAGCGATGGCCATAGGCAAAAACTGTGACGGACATGATGTGTGTCTATGGCAACAATTTGCTTCTTTTCTCCTCACCTTCTAGACTCCCACCAGATGTTTCCAGAATTATTTAAAATTATGAACAGACAGCCAACCTATATGGGCAAAAAAATCATTGGGAGAGTAACTCTGTGACAAGTGTTCTATTTATTTCATCGTTAATCTTAACAACAATTTAGGAAGAAGATGTTGTTAACCTCATCCTGCTCGTGAGAAATGTGGAGGCTCAGAGAGGGGTTGACTTGCTCACCCAAGGCCACAGAGCAAGCAAGTGACAGAGTCAGGCTTTGCACCTAAGCCTGCCTTCAAAGTCTTCATACTTTTGTTTTCAGTCCATGCCGGTTTTAAGATTAGATGACCTTGAGTTTTCTTTCTGGGTGGACCTTTCAGGCCTTGTGTTTCATTATCTCATTTGTCAGTATTTTAACATCTACTTGGCCCATGAGTAAACCGAGATCCAGAGAGGTGAAGTGACTTGCCTCAGGCCAGCAGGAGACTCCTTGTAGCCCCAGGCCTAGAGCCCAGTTTCTAATATCCTTCCCCAGTGTAGTTAGGTAACATCCAACATTCTTTTTTGTTTGTTTGTTTCTCCATTCACTCTTTTTTTTTTAAATTGAAGTATAGTTGATTTACCATGCTGGGCCAATCTCTGCTGTACAGCAAAGTGACTCAGTTATACACATACAGACATTCTTTTTTTATGTTATTTTCCATTATGGTTTATCCCAGGATATTGAATACAGTTCCCCGTGCTATACAGCAGGACCTTGTTGTTTATCCATTCTAAATGTAACAGTTTGCGTCTGCCAACCCCAAGTTCCCAGTCCATCCCTCTCCCTTCTCCCCACCTCCTTGGCAACCTCAAGTCTGTTCTCTATAACATCCAACATTCTTAACCTAGCCTGCTAATCCCTGATCTTTCTGGCTGCTTCTTTCTTTCCAACATCAATAAACGCCGTTTCCCCCCACGATTCCTTACCTTATGCCCGTGATAACTACAATGACCAGATCCTTTCCCACTTCAGTACATGTGCTATTCCTTCTGTCTGTCTGACTTGCCTGTGCCCTCTCTCGCCAATTACCCTTTAGGGCTAAGTTCAGATATCACTTCCTAAAAGTAGCCTTCCTTAACTATTCCCTCCCCCACCCCACGCATAGGATTGCCAGGTGAAATACAGAAAACCGTTAAATTTGAATTTCAGGTAAACAAGAAATAAGCTTTTAGTATAGCTCAGATACTGTATAAAGTATGCTAATACTAAAAGATTTGTTGTCTATCTGAAATTCAAATTTAGCTGGATGTCCTGTAGTTTTATCTTCTCAGTCTGGCCACACTACATACATTTCCAGATGAGGTTTGTCCTCCTTGTTATACACTCTTGAGAGTATGACTGAAAAATAGGCAAAGGACCTCTTCCAAAGAAGACATACAAATGGCCAACAGATGAAGGAAATGGTGTTCAACATCACTAATCTTGAGGGAAATGCAAATCAAAACCATAATAAAATATTGTCTTACACCTCCTATGAAGAAACAAAAGATAAGTATTGGCAAGGATATAGAGAAAAGTGAACACTTGTAACACTGTTGATGGGAATTAAAATGGTGCAGTTGCTCTGCAAAACAGTATGGAGGGTCCTCCAAAAGTTAAAATTAGAACTACCATATAATCCAGTAAGCCCACTTTTGAGTATATATCCAAAATATTTGAAATCAGGATCTTGAAGAGATATCTCTACTCTCGTATTCATTGTAGCATTATTTACAATAACTAAGATATGGGGAAAAAACTAAATGTCCATTGACACATGAATGAATAAAGAAAATGTGGTATATACATACAATGGAATATTAATCAGTCTTAAAAAACAGGCAGTCCTGCTGTATGTGACAACATGGCTAAACCCAGAGGACATTATGCTGTGAAATAAAGCAGTCACAGGATAAATACTGCGTGAGTCTACTCATATGAGGTATCTAAAATAGTAAAATAGTCAAACACAGAAACAGAGAGGAGAATGTTAGTTGCCAGGGGTTGAGAGAGGACAAAATGGGAGCTGCTGTTTAACAGGTGTAAAGTTTCAGTTATACAAGATGAATAAGTTCTAAAGGTATGCAGTAAGCATTGTGCCTATAGTCAACAAAATTGTGTTGTGTACTTTAAAAATAGTTAAAAGGATAGATTTCATGTTAAGTGTTCTTACCACACACACACACACACACACACAAAGTACCATAAGCTTCTCCTTCACAGTACTTAAGGAAATTATACTTAATGAATTTTTTTGTGATGCCTTGTTTACAAATGGTCTCTATGCCACACTAGACTCTAGGCTCCTTGAGAGATAAGACTGTGTCTATTTTGTTAATTACTATTTCCCCTGCCCTTAGCACAGTGTCCTTCACATAGTCAATGTTCAATAAATACTTGTTGCATGAAAGAACAATTGAAGAAGTTGGAAGGAAGGGGAGGGAAAGAAAAGAAAGAAAGAAAAAGAAAGAAAGAAAGAAAGAAAGAGAAAAAGAAAGAAAGGAAAAGAAAGGAAGAAAGAAAAGAAAGAGAGAAAAGAAAGAGAGAGAAAGAAAGAAAGAGAAAGGAAGGAAGGGAGGGAGGGAGGAAGAGAAAGAAAGGGAAAGAAAGAAAGAAAGGGAAGAAAGGAAGAAGGAAGGAAGGGAAGGAAAGAAAAAGAAGAAAGGAAGAAAAAAATAAGAGTTATCTTAGTTTTCTCCTATCTCTGATAGGGAGAGTTCACATTAATATGTGTGTAGCATCATGACTGCAACAAATTATTACAACTGTCATTTAAGGCTGATAGACCTAGGGCCCAGGCACAGCGCATATATACAACATCTTCATTTCTTCCTCACTCTCTCCTTCCCTGCCTTCCTTACCTTACCACAGCATCTATTTGCATGTGTTGATGTGCTTGGAAATTTCTTTCAAACAGGAAAATTTGGGGACATCAAGTTATAGCCATTTTTAAAAGTCATCTCCACTCAGCTTCAAGGGCAGAGGATGTGGAGAAGTGGGAGCCAGATCAGGAAGAACTGAAAAGGCAGATGAGGTGACTGCAGCTGACCAATTCACTTGCGGGCTCATGAGAGGCACCCATTTGGTACACACAGAAATACTGAGAACTCTTTGAGTGGCCCTAATGTAAGGCAAGCAAGTTTGAAATGTTTAAGAGGGCTCTGAAACAGTGTGATTCGATTTTACAAAAAAAAAAAAAAGTAACCCTTTGTAGCCACAGGCTAATGAGGAATCCTTCCAATTGAGCTATTGGTAGAAATAATATTTATAACATTTTCTAGGTTTTTCTTCTAACCGTTTTCAACCTTATTCTGCTAAACTTGCCTAATTACTAAGAATAGTTCTCTTTACACCTCAAGATGTCCAGGAGTTTGGGTCATGTAGTGTGTTCACTGTATAGCTTCTAAAGTTTGCAAAACGTACTAAACCCCACTAAACCAGATCCTGCAAATCTATTCACTTCTCTCTCATACTCTCATATTTTAAATACCTCCGCCGCCTAGACTCCACCCCAGAACATTTTTGTCAGCCAAGTTTAATCTATATGATACCTAATCCTTTGTTTCCTGATTTCCCTCCACCTTGCCTCAGGCATAAATGATGACAGGTTTCCCTAAACAAATGAAGTTAATAATATTTCTTACACAACCAAACCAAACCAAACTGCATCATGATGCACTGGGCTCTGACTTACATTGGGAAAGACAGATTCCAAGAGGTTGAAACAGAAAGAATCATAGCAGAGGGAGGAGGAGCCCACCAAAAATGAACGTTAATGTTCCAAATTACAAGTTGGTCTGCCAGTTCCCTTCTGTCCCTGGAGAACAAGCGCAGTCACTTAATTCCTCATTAGTTTCCTCAGGCCCAGCCCCAAGTTGCCTTTAGAAGTGAACTGGCTCCGTGGCAACCAGGAAAACAAAGCCTGAGGAAGATTTTGCAAAGCTAAACCCAAGAGAAGCTGTGCCAAGTAAACATTAGATATTTGTAGAAGTATTTTATTCTGACCCATGGCAGTTTCCTGTGTACATATTGCAGGAACAATGCCCTCTACAACTCTTCCAGATACCCTCAACTTGTGTTTCATTACAGAAGAGCCTTAAGTCTCTTTTTTTTCTTTTAACTTAATTTTATTTTTTATACAGCAGGTTCTTATTAGTTATCCATTTTGCACATATTAGTGTATACATGTCAATCCCAATCTCCCAATTCATCCCCCCCCCACAATCCCCCACCACCGCTTTCCCCTCTTGGTGTCCATACGTTTGTTCTCTACATCTGTGTCTCTATTTCTGCCCTGCAAACCGGTTCATCTGTACCATTTTTCTAGGTTCCACATATATGCGTTAATATACGATATTTGTTTTTCTCTTTCTGACTTACTTCACTCTGTATGACAGTCTCTAGATCCATCCACGTCTCTACAAATGACCCAATTTCGTTCCTTTTTATGGCTGAGTAATATTCCATTGTATATATGTACCACATCTTCTTTATCCACTCATCTATTGACAGGCATTTAGGTTGCTTCCATGACCTGGCTATTGTAAATAGTGCTGCAATGGACATAGGGGTGCATGTGTCTATTTGAATTATGGTTTTCTCTGGGTATATGCCCAGGAGTGCGATTGCTGGGTCATATGTTAGTTCTATTTTTAGTTTTTTAAGGAACCTGCATACAGTTCTTCATAGTGGCTGTAGCAATTTACACTCCCACCAACAGTGCAAGAGGGTTCCCTTTTCTCCACACCCTCTCCAGCATTTGTTGTTTGTAGATTTTCTGATGATGGCCATTCTAACTGATGTGGAGCCTTAAGTCTTATAGACTCAAAACTCTGCTCTATAGAACATTAACATCTACAGAAAGATGTTAATATATAGTCCATGAAAAAAGGATCCCATGATAAAAGATGCTAAGAAATGTTACAGTGTAGACGATAGATAGATAGATAGATAGATAGATAGATGATAGATAGATATCTTTGAGATTCACAAAACTCCTTAGCCCACTAAAGGATCTGAAAAAAAACTTTCAGGTAAAAATCTTGTATAACTTTTCATAGTGTTCTCTATATTATTAGATCCAAAAATTATTTTCAACTTCAAGGGAACATAATTTTTAAAAACTTACCACAAAATACTGTATTAGTTTCCTAGTGCTGCTTTGACAAATTATCACAAACTGGGTGACTTAAAATAATAGACATTTATTCTCTCACAGTTCTGGAGGCCAGAAGTCCAAATTAAGGTGTCCTCAGGGCCCTGCTCCCTCCCAAAGCCCTTGGGTGCACCTGGCTTGTGGCTGCATCTCTCCAGTTGCTGCCTTCATGGGTACAGGGCCTCCCTTTCTTTTCTGTGTGTCTCTCCCCACTTATCAGGACATACATGATTGCATTTAGGGCACTCCCTCACAATTCTGGATAAACTCCTCCTCTCAGTGTCCATACAGGTTAATATTAACTCTTGCCACATAAAGTAATATTCAAAGGTCCTGGGGATTAGGATGTGGACATATCTTTGGGGGACCACCGTTCAACCCACTACAGATGTTAACTGATAAATGCTGATAAATGTAAAATTGTTATCTTTAACTCAATTCAACTTAATTCTACTCAGCAATCATCTAATGATGGACTAATACTTATGCATAGTGATAATAAATCTCACAGCACTTATCACTATGCATAGTATTATTCCACTGTCATGTCAATCTACCCCACCAGGCTGTGAATTGATTAAGGTGGTGACCAGGGCCTGACTCATTTTATGATCAGGCCTAGGACAGTGCCTGGCTTGTACTAAAAGCTCATTAGATGAGCAGACTTGAGCTGAATTGAGTATGTGAGTTATAATCAGAGCAGCACTGAGGAAGTGATTAGCTCTTTCTGGGGAAGTAAGGAGGGCTTCTCAAAGGAGGAGATTCTTCAGCTGAGATTTGAAGGATGAGATGCAATTTGCCAGCCAAAGCAGGAAGCGAATTCCAGGTGAAGGGAACACCATGGCCAAACACACAGAGTTATGAACTCTCATGACGATTGAGGAAAACGGTCGTGAAGACTAATTGAAAAAATGCACGTAAAACTACTCGCACAGTACCCGATACTTAGTAGTGTGACTGTTTTTCCTGGAGTGAGGAGAGTGGACTCAGGAGAAGACACTAAAGACGTCCAGACTGCACTGGACTTACTGTGCCATTCTGCTCATCTTAGACTTCACCTTAAAGACAATAGAGAAGCATTGGAGTAACGTGGGAGTAATGCGATCAGATTTTTGTAAGGATTTTCATGCTTTATTTTATATATATATAGAAGTGGAAAGTCTTAAAATACATGTTATAAAAATATATCTAAAATTTATATTTTAATGACAAGATTTAAGATTACAAGTGAAAGGCAGGAAGAGAAAAAAAATATTTGCAGAACATCCTCCACAAAGACAGCCCATGCATATGGCTACTTAGAAAAATTGCCCTGCGTGTACGATATTCCCAAGCATCAGGAGCTCTGGTCACCACCCTCCACAAATTCTCTCCTTCAAGAACCTGAGGCCCACATTTCCTTTGGGTCCATATGCCTTAGGCGAAAGCACCCAGTAACCTTGCCTTTGTGTAAACACATAGGCAAGTCATCTATTTGAGAAAATACCAGATAACTATCGATATATTGAAGTTATATATGTACTAGCATACATTTTTCATCAGGTGCTCTTCTTTTTAAGGCATGTATGTTTGTGTCATGTGCATCCACATGAACATGGAACACGGCTAGCATAGAGGAAACCCAAGAAGGTTCTAGAAGAATGGTCTTTAGGAGATTATGTACACAAATAAATAGAAATAAACCTGTTAACAGTCAAATAGGTAGTTGTTTTGGAGAAAAAGAATGAAATTAGTCAATAGCTAGATGGCCGGTTGGCTGACTTTGTTCATTAAAACAAACATACACAAAATATTGAGTAGAGTTCCTGTGCTATACAGTAGGTCCTTGTTGATTATCTATTTTATATATAGTAGTGTGTATATGTTACTCCCAAAGTCCTCACTTATGCCTGCCCCCACATTTCCCCATTGGTAACCGTAAGTTTTTTTCTACGCCTGTGATTCTGTTTCTGTTCTGTAAATAACCTATATGGGAAAAGAATCTGAAAAAGAATATATATGTATAACTGATTCACTTCTCTGTACACCTGGAACTAACACAATATTGTAAATCAACTATACTTCAATAAAAAATAAATTAATTTAAAAAAACATACACAATAGTTAGTCTGCAGAGACTCCCGTGATCATTGGGAAGCAACTGCACCATTTAAATGGGACTGAATTTTTTGGATATGCCTCCGTACATGCCTTTCAAAGCCTCATTGAGTGTAATTCCCAGTTTTGAGCATCTGGCACTTGAAATAGCACCCTAGAATGTTTGTTTCTCATAATAGCCTCCTCCTGAAAAATGGCCTCGTTTTAATGGTACTGGCATGTTGTCTGGAGCTGAACCTAGGCTTGGCTGTCCAACCCCTCTTGCCAGTGAAACATTTCTCACATGGTAACCTTCATTTGCAAGGGCTTACAGTTCACAACGCTGAATTTTGATGGAAATGATTGAGTTTTCACATGGCTCCTTTAGATTTCAGGTCGAATTTCATTTCCTCATAGAGGTCTTCCCCAACCACTTCATCTGAAATAGCACCCCCACCCACCCCAGTGCATCTTTATCACTCACTGCACTCTGTGCCTTGTCCAGACACCTCTTATCACAGTCTCTAATGTTGTGTTCATTTTTGTGTCCATGCGTACATAAATTCCTTGCGGTCAGCACCTTCTCTGTCTTGTTCAACTTTGTATTCCCAACACATTGAACAGTAACTGGCATAGTTGTTGATCAATAAATATTTCTTAAATGAATGAATGAATGAAGAGTGGAGTGACAGAATAACTAAACTGATAAAAGGGCCAGAATTGATGCTACCAGGAAAGAGTTAAAATATTCCCTTTTGGGAAATGGGTCAATCAGAATAGTAATTTACCACAGGAAAATATCAGGCTTAAATGGACACTTGTAGAATGAGTTCTCATTTGGACTCTTTGAAGGAGCTCCTCCAATAACTTTTACTTTTGACACTTAACAAATGTCCATATACTGGTCACAAAGAAAGTTCTATACAAGGAAGAACCAGATTGGATCTCCCAAGACCTGATCTTCATAATGCAAATGAACTTTGGGGGGTGGGGCACTTTTCTAAAGAAAAGAGAAGTTCTCTTACTTGCAAATGACAGAGATCAAACAGAATTAACACCCATAAATATATGTGCTATTTTCATACGTGATATTGTGATTTATAATAAGAAATACGTATTCGGTCTTTGTCCAGTTTCTGGCACAGAGCTCCTAAAACCCTTGGAATTTCCTAAGTGATGAGAGCACTGAAGGTGTTTTTGTTATTTTAATGAGGTGGCTTTGGGGCCCACCTAAGGATGGGGGCTGGTTACCAGGAGAACCAACCTATATATATATATATATATATTTTTTATACAACAGGTCCAACCAATATTTTTAATGACTATTTAAACAAAGACACAGAAGGTATGCTTACCAATTTTTCAGATACCAGGAAATTGGAGTGACTTCTTTGATGATAATCAGAATTCAAAAAGTAGACAAAAGGGTCAAAACTGAAAAATCCAACACTTCAGCCCAGAGGAAAAGTTTAACTGCCAGGTTAAAGAATGACTATGCAATGGTTGTTGTAAAAAGATGAAGAATTTTAATCACCTGCAAATTTGATGTGAACTAGCCCCAGTGGAATTTCCAGAAAACATAACAGATTCACAGCTATCTAGGACTGTAATTTCAAAGCTGAATCAGACAAAGGCTGGCTTAATTAATATTTTTGAATGACTGAAAAAAGGAAAAATTTAATGAATGAAACAACTAACCAACATGATTTTGAGGCTCTACTGGGCAAAACTGGTCATTCAAAGAATTATATAAAGTATTTCCTCACAATCCTAAGTGCAAATATGTGATAGGTTGCTTTATGAAGTAAACTCCCCAAATCTGTCCTTATTACAGAGAGTGGCAGCCTCCCTTACCAAGAAACCTTGAATTGCATGAGGGAATTGAGCCAGAAAACTTCCAAGGCTCCCTCCACCTCTAGGAGGCTCTAGAACAAATTTTTCATGGAGGAAGAATAGATATCATAACCACAAGAGGGATCCTTCTCCCAGACCGGAAGGGAGACTGATGAGCTCTTTCCTTCTCCCTAGGTCAAAAAAAGAATATATTAGTTAAGAATCAAAATGTCCTTGATAAAATGCCAGCTCTTCCACCAAAAAATTGTAGACTTTGGGCAATTAGTTAATCTCTCTAAGCCCCAGTTTTCTCATCTGTAAATTGGGAATAACATTATCTACTTGACAAGGTGGTGTCCTTACTAAAGAAGATAAAGAATATGGTGGCCAGCATTCACTAAAAGTGCAGTACATTGGGTTCAAGGTGGAGCCTGTGTGTTCAAGCACATGCCAAGGCTGTGTCCCTGGGGGCAGTCCCTTATCTGTTACCCTGCCCTTCTAAAGAAATACATCAAATTGCATTTAATTATTCTACCTTCTTTATGGTCTCTTATATATACATCTTTCTTTCTCTCTAAACTAATGGTTTAGCTTTTTTTATTTACCACTAGTAAAGTCACTGATCTTTAAGATACATAGAGAACCACACACACATGCATATGCACATGCACACACTGATATATATTTTTATGAAACCCTGAATAATTCTGTTTTGGAAATGTGTGTTCACCAAGTCAAGCCAGTTACAGATAAGCATTTCCCTCAATTATTTACAACTAAAATTTTCTCACACCCAGAATTCAGACCACATTTGCAAGTCTATGATAGTACGATTTCTCTTGGGCACACAGATTTTGTAATACAGTAAGAATTCACAAGAATATCTAAAAGTTAAAAACATCTCGAATACAATTTTGCAGTTTGTTTGTGGGAACATTATATGTTTAAAAACAGGGATTTGCAAGTTTGCTATGTAAAAGACAAACCAATATTTGTGGTTCTTTCATAGTTTCTGTCAGATAATCTCATAGGAGCTTCTGAGATCACCTTTAGAATGATGGGGAACTCCTCCTGGGGCAGAAAGTATAGTTGTCTTTCTGGGTCGGGGGGCAGGGACTAAATTCCCTGCACCTCACTGTTGAGAGCCACGGAGGGGAGCTTGTACCACATTGTCACCATGCCAGGCAACTCCATAGATCAACACTCCATTCAACTGCCCTCTTGGTATTCGGAGACCATTTTTGCTGTGAAAGTGCACGCAGTTCTGAAATGCCAGGTGAATGGAATCACCTCTCCTGAAAGGAACAAAGGAGAAGTTTGACGTTTATTAAGCACCTGACATTTGTTGGCACTGTGCAAAGCACTGTTTCTAAATTCTCAAGGTGTTGCCCCATAGTAAAGATAAGTTACCTGACGCTTACTCAGGTTAACTGATTCGCCGAAGCTGTGCAGCTAGAGAGTGGTGAACCAGTGTTTCTTAAAGTGTGGCTCCAGGGACCTCACATGGGATGATAGAGAGCTTCTAAAATAGCAGATTCTTCCCACACCCAAACCTGCTAAATCAGAATGGGGGCTGGCAGTGGAGCAGAAGCTGCATTCTAAAACAAGCACCTCAGGTAATTCTGACACTTTTTAATGAATCACTATGGCGGATAAGGTCTCTGAAAAACACACATGAGAAAATGTCCATTCTTAGATCCATTAATGATTTGTTTTCTTCTGTTGAAATAATTTGTTTTACTTTTCATCCGACAACTTTAATTCCATCTTCAGATACTTCTCATCCATGTCTTCATGTTAAAATCAAGGCTAATGCAATTCCATTCCTAGGTATTTACCCAAAAGAATTGACAACAGGTACTCAGACCGTACATGGACACTCTTGTTCACAGCAGCATGATTCACAATTGCCAAAGGGTGGAAACAGCCCAAATGTACATCATTGGATGACTGGATAAACAAATTGTGATATATACATAGAATGGAATATCATTCAGTCATAAAAGGAAATGTAATATTGATACATGCTACAGTGTGGATGAACCTCCAAAATATTATGCTAAGTTAGAAAGAAGCCAGTTGCGAAACGTCACATACTCTATGATTCCATGTATATGAAATATCCGGAATAGATAAATCCATAGAGGCAGAATGCAGGTTGGTAGTTTCCGAGGGCCATCGGCGAGGGGGTCTCGGGGAAAACTGCTGAATAAGTAATGGGTTTTACTCAGGAGTAATGGAAATGATTTGGAACTAGATAGAAGTGGTGGTTGCACACACTGTGAATGTTCAAAATGCCTCTGAATTATTCACTTTAAAATGGTAATTTTGTTATGTGAATTTCACCTCAATAAATTATTTTTTTAAAATAGCAGCTAGTGGGCTTCCCTGGTGGCGCAGTGCGTGCCAATGCAGGGGACACAGGTTTGAGCCCAGGTCTGGGAAGATCCCACATGCCGCGGAGCAGCTAGGCCCGTGAGCCACAACTACTGAGCCTGCGCGTCTGGAGACTGTGCTCCGCAACGAGAGGCCGCGTTAGTGAGAGGCCCGCGCACCGCGATGAAGCGTGGCCCCCGCTTCCCGCAGCTAGAGAAAGCCCTCGCACAGAAACGAAGACCCAACACAGACAAAAATTAATTAATTAATTAATTAATTTTTAAAAATTGGAGCTAGTACTATTAGCTCCTAACTTCCCCTTACATTTGGTCCAAGATTGCTGCTAAGAATATCTTCTTTGTTGAGGAGAGCAATGGTGATGTATATACTTCTTAATTTTCCTGAATCAAGTGCTTAGAACTCTGTAGCCAACAGATGGCGCTCTAGTTTCAGTTATCGCAGTTCTCATTCCATACAACCGGCTCAGTTTCCATTAATGAAAAGAGAATAAATACGTGTGCATAAACTCTGTTATGTATCGATAGTTAGAAAAATATGACAAATATTCCTTAATTTCCTTTAGAAATCACTTTCAATCTAATCACGAACTGAATGTAAAGCAGGGACTTTGAGTACAGAAGCCGCACATGAAAATGCTTTGCATGACCAAAACAGCAAGGATGGTAGAAAAGCAGCTGTTTTACAGGCAGATAGACCTGGATTCTAATTCAAACCCCACCATTTGCTGGCCAAGTGCCCTTGAGCAAGGTTTTATTCTCTCTGAATCTGAGTTCTCTCTTCTGCAAAATGTTGATAATACCTACTTCCAAAGGTAGATGTAATAGTTAGAAATAATATATTTGTCAAAGGCTTTGCAAAGTGTTTAGTATTTAGTAGGGACTCAATAAAATTTAGTATTCTAATTAGTGACATAAAATACAAACAAACAGGAGGGCTTTCTCGGCCTTGGGTCATACACATTTAAGTGCAGTCCATTAATATTACTTGTATATTAAGGGCGTGGATTTGAAGCACCTGAGATCTATTTGTAAATTCTCAGCCGAAAAGTCTTAATTGCTTATGGTTTCTCTTAAGTCAAACACTGAAGACACTATATTGATACGGCAGAAAGTTCATTATGTATTTTTAAGTTGCAGGGATGAAACAGATTGCAAAACAGTTACTGTAGTGTAGTCCCAATCTTGTTTTAAAAAGCTGTGTATATCTGGTAAGATATGCACTAACATGTTAATTTGATTATCTCTGGGTCATTAAATGAGCCGACTTCAATGTTCTTAATACTTTTCTTCATTTTTTATATTTTCTATAATAGACATGTATTAATTTTATACACACACAAGCAATCTATACACACACACACACCCTTTTTCATGTACTACTACGAAGATAGGCATATATCAGAAATATACACTTCGACTCCCTCTGTGAACCAGTCAAATCCCTAGACAGATTGCTCTCAGAGCTCAGACACAGTGCTCCAGGCTCTTCCCTCCTACTTAGAATTCTCCATGGGGGGAAAAAAGAAAATGAAAGAAGCCCAGCTGTGCTTCTATTTGCCAGTTGTTCAGGCTAGCACATGAAAACAGTATCTACTAGGTGTTCAAACAATTGATTGGAAAGCAGTTGTCCTCATAATTTGGAATCATGTTAAACACCCTCTCAAAAATAAACCAACATAGCAATGTCAATATTTCTTACTGACCTTAACTCATGAGACAGGACCTTTGTATTCATAAAAAATTTGGGAATATTTATACAAAATTTTAAACACACATATAATTTTGACCTAACACCACCATTTCTAGGACTCTGACCTTTAGAAAGACATGTGCCAACATTCTTGGTCAAGGATTGAACAGGGCAGCATTGTTTGTAAGAAGGAAAATTTCCACTAATAG
Source organism: Physeter macrocephalus (assembly GCF_002837175.3). Taxonomy (NCBI): domain Eukaryota; kingdom Metazoa; phylum Chordata; class Mammalia; order Artiodactyla; family Physeteridae; genus Physeter; species Physeter macrocephalus. The sequence goes on from NC_041219.1 coordinate 23,220,238, forward strand.
GGAAATGATTTTTACATTATAAGACATTCATACTATCGAGTGCTATGCAGCTGTTAAATAGAATGCTACTGAATTCTAAATATGGACATGGAGTAATTCCCCTCACACAGTAAGTGGGGTGAAAAAAGAGTAAGAGAACTATAACAAAAATAAGATCCCTTGTACATTTTAAAAACTACATATGTGTGTGCATATGTATGTATGCATATTTATATATGTAAATACACTGAAATATTGAAAAGATCTAGAAAGATAAATACATAATTTTTTTAACATCTTTATTGGAGTATAATTGCTTTACAATTGTGTGTTAGTTTCTGCTTTATAACAAAGTGAACCAGTTTTACATATACATATGTCCCCATATCTCTTCCCTCTTGCGTCTCCCTCCCTCCCACCCTCCCTATCCCACCCCTCTAGATGGTCACAAAGCACCAAGCTGATCTCCCTGTGCTATGAGGCTGCTTCCCACTAGCTAGCTATCTTACATTTGGTAGTGTATATATGTCCTTACCACTCACTCACTTTGTGCCAGCTTACCCTTCCCCCTCCCGATATCCTCAAAGATGTAGGTCTGCATCTTTATTCCCATCTTTCCCCTAGGTTCTTCATAACCTTTTCTTTCTTTTCTTTTCTAGATTCCATATATATGTGTTACCATACGGTATTTGTTTTTCTTTCTGACTTACTTCACTCTGTATGACAGACTCTAGGTCCATCCACCTCACTACAAAGAACTCAATTTCATTTCTTTTTATGGCTGAGTAGTATTCCATTGTATATATGTGCCACATCTTCTTTATCCATTCATCTGTCAGTAGACACTTAGGTTGCTTCCATGTCCTGGCTATTGTAAATAGAGCTGCAATGAACATTGTGGTACATGACTCTTTTTGAATTCTGGTTTTCTCAGGGTATATGCCCAGTAGTGGGATTGCTGGGTCTTCTGGTAGTTCTATTTTTAGTTTTTTAAGAAACCTCCATACTCTTCTCCATAGTGACTGTATCAATTTACATTCCCACCAACA
>NC_041219.1:23222423-23223170 GCF_002837175.3 Physeter macrocephalus
TCTGGCCTTACATTTAGGTCTTTAATCCATTTTGAGCTTATTTTTGTGTATGGTGTTAGGGAGTGTGGGAGTGTTCTAATTTCATTATTTATTTATTTATTTATTTGCGGTACGCGGGCCTCTCACTGTTGTGGCCTCTCCTGTTGCGGAGCACAGGCTCCGGACGCTCAGGCTCAGTGGCCATGGCTCACGGGCCCAGCCACTCCGCGGCATGTGGGATCTTCCTGGACCGGGGCACGAACTGGTGTCCCCTACATCGGCAGGAAGACTCTCAACCACTGCGTCACCAGGGAAGCCCCTAATTTCATTATTTTACATGTAGCTGTCCAGTTTTCCCAGCACCACTTATTGAAGAGGCTGTCTTTTCTCCATTGTATATTCTTGCCTCCTTTATCAAAGATAAGGTGACCATATGTGTGTGGGTTTATCTCTGGGCTTTCTATCCTGTTCCATTGATCTATATTTCTGTTTTTGTGCCAGTACTATACTGTCTTGATTACTGTAGCTTTGTAGTATAGTCTGAAGTCAGGGATCCTGATTCCTCCAGCTCCATTTTTCTTTCTGAAAATTGCTTTGGCTATTCGGGGTCTTTTGTGTTTCCATACAAATTGTGAAATTTTTTGTTCTAGTTCTGTGAAAAATTCCATTGGTAGTTTGATACGGATTGCGCTGAATCTATAGATTGCTTTGGGTAGTATAATCATTTTCATAATGTTGATTCTTCCAATCCAAGAACATGGTATATCT
>NC_041219.1:23225107-23226950 GCF_002837175.3 Physeter macrocephalus
CTTTGTCTCTTGTAATAGTCTTTATTTTAAAGTCTATTTTGTCTGATATGAGAATTGCTACTCCAGCTTTCTTTTGATTTCCATTTGCATGGAATATCTTTTTCCATCCCCTCACTTTCAGTCTGTATGTGTCCCTAGGTCTGAAGTGGGTCTCTTGTAGACCGCATATATATGGGTCTTGTTTTTGTATCCATTCATCCAGTCTATGTCTTTTGGTTGGAGCTTTTAATCCATTTACATTTAAGGTAATTATCGATATGTATGTGCCTATGATTGTTTTCTTAATTGTTTTGGGTTTGTTATTGTAGGTCTTTTCCTTCTCTTTGTTTCCTGCCTAGAGAAGTTCCTTTAGCATTTGTTGTAAAGTTGGTTTGGTGGTGCTGAATTCTCTTAGCTTTTGCTTATCTGTAAACGTTTTAATTTCTCCATCGAATCTGAATGAGATCCTTGCTGGGTAGAGTAATCTTGGTTGTAGGTTTTCCCCGTCGTCACTTTAAATATGTCCTGTCAATCCCTCTGGCTTTCTGAGTTTCTGCTGAAAGATCAGCTGTTAACCTTATGGGGATACCCTTGTGTGTTATTTGTTGTTTTCCCTTGCTGCTTTTAATATTTTTTCGTTTATCAGTGATATTGTCCTGTAGTTTCCTTTCTTTGTGACATCTTTGTCTGGTTTTGGTATCAGGGTGATGGTGGCCTCGTAGAATGAGTTTGGGAGTGTTCCTCCCTCTGCTATATTTTGGAAGAGTTTAAGAAGGATAGATGTTAGCTCTTCTGTAAATGTTTGATAGATTTCGCCTGTGAAGCCATCTGGTTCTGGGCTTTTGTTTGTTGGAAGATATTTAATCACAGTTTCAGTGTCTGTGATTGGTTTGTTCATATTTTCTATTTCTTCCTGTTTCTGTCTCGGCAGGTTGTGCATTTCTAAGAATTTGTCCATTTCTTCCAGGTTGTCCATTTTATTGGCATAGATTTGCTTGTAGTAATCTCTCATGATCCTTTGTATTTCTTCAGTGTCAGTTGTTACTTCTTTTTTATTTCTAATTCTACTGATTTCAGTCTTCTCCCTTTTTTTCTTGATGAGTCTGCCTAATGGTTTATCAATTTTGTTTATCTTCTCAAAGAACCAGCTTTTTATTTTATTGATCTTTGCTATCGTTTCCTTCATTTTTTTTCATTTATTTCTGAGCTGATCTTTATGATTTCTTTCCTTCTGCTAAATTTGGGGGTTTTTTGTTCTTCTTTCTCTAATTGCTTTAGGTGTAAGGTTAGGTTGTTTATTTGAGATATTTCTTGTTTCTTAAGGTAGGATTGTATTGCTTGATTTGTGATCCAAGATATGGTCTATCCTGGAGAATGTTCCATGAGCATTTGAGAAGAATGTGTATTCTATTGTTTTGGATGGAATGTCCTATAAATATCAATTAAATCTATCTTGTTTAATGTTTCACTTAAAGCTTGTGTTTCCTTATTTATTTTCATTTTGGATGATGTGTCCATTGGTGAAAGTGGCATGTTAAAGTCCCCTATTATGATTGTGTTACTGTCAATTTCCCCTTTTACGGCTGTTAGTATTTGCCTTGTGTATTGAGGTGCTCCTATGTTGGGTGCATAATTATCGATATGTATGTGCCTATGATTGTTTTCTTAATTGTTTTGGGTTTGTTATTGTAGGTCTTTTCCTTCTCTTTGTTTCCTGCCTAGAGAAGTTCCTTTAGCATTTGTTGTAAAGTTGGTTTGGTGGTGCTGAATTCTCTTAGCTTTTGCTTATCTGTAAACGTTTTAATTTCTCCATCGAATCTGAATGAGATCCTTGCTGGGTAGAGTAATCTTGGTTGTAGGTTTT
>NC_041219.1:23227768-23229908 GCF_002837175.3 Physeter macrocephalus
TTAATATGTGTCTTGGCATGTTTCTCCTTGGATTTATCCTGTATGGGACTCTCTATGCTTCCTGGACTTGATTAACTATTTCCTTTCCCATATTAGGGAAGTTTTCAACTATAATCTCTTCAAATATTTTCTCAGTCCCTTTCTTTTTCTCTTTTTCTTCTGGGACCCCTATAATTTGAATGTTGGTATGTTTAATGTTGTCCCAGTGGTCTCTGAGAGTGTCCTCAATTCTTTTCATTCTTTCTTACTTATTTTGCTCTGCAGTAGTTATTTCCACTATTTTATCTTCCAGGTCACTTATCCGTTCTTCTGCCTCAGTTATTCTGCTATTGATCACTTCTAGAGAATTTTAAATTTCATTTATTGTGTTGTTCATCACTGTGTGTTTGCTCTTTAGTTCTTCTAGGTCCTTGTTAAACGTTTCTTGTATTTTTTGCATTCTATTTCCAATATTTTCGATCATCTTTACTATCATTATTCTGAATTCTTTTTCAGGTAACTGCCTATTTCCTCTTCATTTGTTAGGTCTGGTGGGTTTTTACCTTGCTCTTTCATCTGTTGTGTGTTTCTCTGTCTTCTCATTTTGCTTAACTTACTATGTTTGGGGTCTCGTTTTCGCAGGCTGCAGGTTCGTATTTCCCGTTGTTTTTGTTGTTTGCCCCCAGTGGCTAAGATTGGTTCAGTGTGTTGTGTAGGCTTCCTAGTGGAGGGGACTAGTGCCCGTGTTCTGGTGGATGAGGCTGGATCTTGTCTTTTTGGTGGGCAGGTCCATGTCTGGTGGTGTGTTTTGGGGTGTCTGTGGCCTTATTATGATTTTAGGCAGCCTCTCTGCTAATGGATGGGCCTGTGTTCCTGTCCTGCTAGTTGTTTGGCATAGGGTGTCCAGCACTGTAGCTTGCTGGTTGTTTAGTGGAGGTGGATCTTGGCGTTGAGATAGAGAGCTCTGGGAGATTTTTGCCATTTGATATTATGTGGGGCTGGGAGATCTCTTGTGGACCAACGTCCTGAACTTGGCTCTCCCACCTCAGAGGCACAGCCCTGACGGCTGGCTGGAGCACCAAGAGCCTGTCATCCACACGGCTCAGAATAAAAGGGAGAAAAAAAAGAAAGAAAGAAGAATATTAAAAAAAAAAAGTTATTAAAATAAAAAATAATTATTAAAAAAATTTTTAAGTAATAAAGAAAATAGAAAGAAAGAAGAGAGCAACCAAACCAAAAGAAAAAAAATCCACCAATGATAACAAGTGCTAAAAACTATACTAAAAAACAAATTACAAAAAAATGGACAGACAGAACCCTAGGACAAATGGTAGAAGCAAAGCTATACAGACAAAATCACACACAGAAGCATACACATACACACTCACAAGAAGAGAAAAAGGGAAAAAAATATATAGCCTGCGGCGGCGGCAGACGCCATAGTGACGTTGCACCAGCCTGAGGCGCACGTGTGTTCTCGTAGGAAGTGGTCCCTGGATCACGGGACCCTGGCAGTGGCGGGCTGCACAGGCTCCCGGGAGGGGAGGTGTGGATAGTGACCTGTGCTTGCTCACAGGCTTCTTGGTGGCTGCAGAGCAGCCTTAGCATCTCACGCCGGTCTCTGGAGCGCCTTTAAGCAGCGCTCTTAATCCCCTCTCCTCACGCAGCAGGAAACAAAAGGGAAGAAGAAGTGTCTTGCCTCTTCGGCAGCTCCATACTTTTTCCCGGACTCCCTCCCAGCTAGCTGTGGTGCACTAGGCCCTTCAGGCTGTGTTCACGCAGCCAAACAGAGTCCGCTCCCTGCGATCCGACCAAAGCCCGAGCCTCAGATCCCAGCCCCCGCCCGCCCCGGCGGGTGAGCAGACAAGCCTCTCGGGCTGGTGAGTGCTGGTCGGCACCGATCCTCTGTGCAGGAATCTGTCCGCTTTGCTCTCCGCACCCCTGTTGCTGCGCTCTCCTTCGGTTCCGAAGCTCCCCACTCCGCCACCTGCAGTCTCCGCCCGCGAAGGGGCTTCTAGTGTGTGGAAACCTTTCCTCCTTCACAGCTCCCTCCCACTGGTGCAGGTCCCGTCCCTATTCTTTTGTCTCTGTTTATTCTTTTTTCTTTTGCCCTACCCAGGTACATAGGGAGTTTCTTGCCTTTTGGGAGGTCTGAGGTCTT
>NC_041219.1:23236206-23254244 GCF_002837175.3 Physeter macrocephalus
TCTTCATTTGTTAGGTCTGGTGGGTTTTTACCTTGCTCTTTCATCTGTTGTGTGTTTCTCTGTCTTCTCATTTTGCTTAACTTACTATGTTTGGGGTCTCGTTTTCGCAGGCTGCGGGTTCGTATTTCCCGTTGTTTTTGTTGTTTGCCCCCAGTGGCTAAGATTGGTTCAGTGTGTTGTGTAGGCTTCCTAGTGGAGGGGACTAGTGCCCGTGTTCTGGTGGATGAGGCTGGATCTTGTCTTTTTGGTGGGCAGGTCCATGTCTGGTGGTGTGTTTTGGGGTGTCTGTGGCCTTATTATGATTTTAGGCAGCCTCTCTGCTAATGGATGGGCCTGTGTTCCTGTCCTGCTAGTTGTTTGGCATAGGGTGTCCAGCACTGTAGCTTGCTGGTTGTTTAGTGGAGGTGGATCTTGGCGTTGAGATAGAGAGCTCTGGGAGATTTTTGCCATTTGATATTATGTGGGGCTGGGAGATCTCTTGTGGACCAACGTCCTGAACTTGGCTCTCCCACCTCAGAGGCACAGCCCTGACGGCTGGCTGGAGCACCAAGAGCCTGTCATCCACACGGCTCAGAATAAAAGGGAGAAAAAAAAGAAAGAAAGAAGAATATTAAAAAAAAAAAGTTATTAAAATAAAAAATAATTATTAAAAAAATTTTTAAGTAATAAAGAAAATAGAAAGAAAGAAGAGAGCAACCAAACCAAAAGAAAAAAAATCCACCAATGATAACAAGTGCTAAAAACTATACTAAAAAACAAATTACAAAAAAATGGACAGACAGAACCCTAGGACAAATGGTAGAAGCAAAGCTATACAGACAAAATCACACACAGAAGCATACACATACACACTCACAAGAAGAGAAAAAGGGAAAAATATATATATATCGTTGCTCTCAAAGTCCACCTCCTCAATTTGGAATGATTCGTTGTCTATGCAGGTATTCCACAGATGCAGGGTACATCAAGGTGACTGTGGAGATTTAATCCGCTGCTCCTGAGGCCTGCAGAGCAGCCTTAGCATCTCACGCCGGTCTCTGGAGCGCCTTTAAGCAGCGCTCTTAATCCCCTCTCCTCACGCAGCAGGAAACAAAAGGGAAGAAGAAGTGTCTTGCCTCTTCGGCAGCTCCATACTTTTTCCCGGACTCCCTCCCAGCTAGCTGTGGTGCACTAGGCCCTTCAGGCTGTGTTCACGCAGCCAAACAGAGTCCGCTCCCTGCGATCCGACCAAAGCCCGAGCCTCAGATCCCAGCCCCCGCCCGCCCCGGCGGGTGAGCAGACAAGCCTCTCGGGCTGGTGAGTGCTGGTCGGCACCGATCCTCTGTGCAGGAATCTGTCCGCTTTGCTCTCCGCACCCCTGTTGCTGCGCTCTCCTTCGGTTCCGAAGCTCCCCACTCCGCCACCTGCAGTCTCCGCCCGCGAAGGGGCTTCTAGTGTGTGGAAACCTTTCCTCCTTCACAGCTCCCTCCCACTGGTGCAGGTCCCGTCCCTATTCTTTTGTCTCTGTTTATTCTTTTTTTCTTTTGCCCTACCAGGTACATAGGGAGTTTCTTGCCTTTTGGGAGGTCTGAGGTCTTCTGCCAGCGTTCAGTGGGTGTTCTGTAGGAGTTGTTCCACATGTAGATGTATTTCTGATGTATTTGTGGGGAGGAAGGTGATCTCCACCTCTTACTCCTCTGCCATCTTGACGCTCCTCCTGAATACCTAATTATTAACAATGATTATGCCTAGGTGCTTTTTTTAAACTTTATATTTTCTGAATTGTTTTAACTCCTGTATTACACACAAACACACACACACACTAATACACATGCCTATTAATTGCCTACCATCTGCCTACTATGTACAGGTTCTGATGTAAGTGCTGGGGATACACCAGCAATTCACAGCAGAAACAGCCCATTCTCAAGAGAGCTCACAATGTAGAGGTTCATCCCTGGGGCTTTTCACAGGCTATATGGGCTCGCCAGACAATGAATAATTGTTTCTTAAGGTTGATCTAACAACTTGTGCTCCTGGGCCCTCCCTTACACTTAGAATTCTCCATAGAGGAAAAAGAAAAAAAGAAAAAACAAGCCCAGATTGAAATGCAAGCAATAAAACGTTAAAATGTTTAGAAGAAAATATAAAAGTTTTATTCAGTGAGGGTTTTTTTAAGACAAAAAAGCATGAATTGTAAAGGAAAATACTGATAAATTTGATCATATTAAAATTTAACATAACTACTCTTAAAAGCATCAGAAAGAAAGTAAAAAGGAAATGTTATAAACTTGAAGAAGACATTTGCAACACAGAATTAATAAGGGGAATAGAAGCCAGAATGTGTTTTTAAAATACCTACAAAAAATAAGAAAAAAGGTAAACAACTCAAGAGAAAAAATAGGAAAAAGTAACAGTTATTTTATGGGTAAGAATCACAAATACTGAATACACACATGAAAAAATGTTCCACTTCATTAGTAATTGCAGAAATGCAAATTAAGACTACAATGAGATATGAATTTATAACCACTAAATGTACAAAAATACAGGTCTGACATTGCCAGATATCAGTAAACATTTGAATCAGCAGATACTTATACACTGCCGGTGAGAATGTAAATTGATTTAATCACTTTGGAAAAGAGTTTGACACCTTCATATTAAGTTAAATATTTTATACCCAGAGACCAAGCAATTCCTCTTTTAGGTGTGCACCTTAGAAAAATTCTTGTACATGTATACCAAGAGAAATGAATAAGAACATTTATGATATTATCATTCATATGTGCAAAAAGTAGGGAAAAAACTCAAATTTCCAACGACAAGAGAGTGACTAAATGAACTGTAGACTAATCACACAATGGAATATTATACAGACTAAAAATGAATGAACTATAGCTCCTCGTAAGCATATGAATACATTTTAGAAACATAATGTGACAGAAATAAAATAAGCAAGTCACAGAAGACAGCCTACAGCACAATATAAATATTATAATGCTCAAATTCAAGATAAAGCAAACAGTGTATTGTTAGGGAGACATAATTTAAAAAACGAAACTACTTTTTTTAAAATGTAAGGGAATGAGTTCAGGAAAGTAGTAACCTTGAGGAAGGAGGCATGGAGATGGGTTTGGGGAGAGTCACTCTTCTCCAAAGATTGATCGAGTTCTCGTTCTTAAGATCAGGAGTGGATTCTCAGGTATTCTTTTTATTATTGATAGCTTATATAAACGTTACTGTGATTTTTATATATCAATAGTTATATCTTAAATTTTAAACAGATTTATTAAGAGAGGAAAATAAAATGTAAAGGTTAACTATAGTATATATTCAGGTATGCTTAGCAGTTTGCTTTTCTCTTGTATTCAATTTTATTTTGTTTAACATTTCTTAAAATGTACAAATTTTAAACATCATGCTCTTCAGATTCTTTCTCATAGGACAGCACTTTGTCACAGAAGGACAGGAATGCATTAGGAATAGGAGGGGAAAATCAAAGAACACTTCCAGGTGCAATGGGACCCTGAAGAGACAACCATTGATCTGTCACTAGAAGATTAAAATAAATTTTACTTTATCTGATTGGAAAATACCATAATCATAGATTCTGGTTGTTCAATCTAGCCTGCCATTTTGAGGGTAGGTGATAAGATCCTGCCACTTCTAAAATTTTAAGTTGAAACAGGGTATCTCCACTAGCCTTCAGAGCAGAATATTATGGTAGATTTGTACATTAGGGTAGAGTTTGTATCTGTAATTTACTACTCTCCGTGATTTAACAAAACTTTCTAAAAATTCTGAAGGATTCCTGAATGAAATGTACTTATCTTTTTTTTTTTTTTTTTTGCGGTACGCGGGCCTCTCACTGTTGTGGCCTCTCCCGCTGCGGAGCACAGGCTCCGGACGCGCAGGCTCAGCGGCCATGGCTCATGGGCCTAGCCGCTCCGCGGCATATGGGATCTTCCCAGACTGGGGCACGAACCCCTGTCCCCTGCATTGGCAGGGAAGCCCTGTACTTACCTTTTAATAATATAAAGTTTAAATTCTCATGTTATTTTTGGTACTTAGTAGATTCATTTTTTATGTAGACATCTTAGACTCTTCCAAGCAAACATCTATGTAAATTTGGATCAAAAGCAGTTCAGCTAACTCAGTATTTTCGTATGGTATATTCCTCAGCCAGCCACCTTTGACCTATTTCTTACATCACGTTTTTTCCCATGGGTTTCATACCTCTTTAAGAGATGCTAAAGAATTACAGTGTAGTAGAAAGAACATGGGATTTAGAGCGTTAGGACATGAGTTCAAGTCTGGCTTACTTACTAAATAGATCAAATTACTTAATTTTTCTGGGTTTCAATTTATTCATCTGGAAAATGGAGAAAATATTTGTATTAGTCAGGACTTATTTGCAATTCAATTTGTTTTCAAACTCAATTCAAGATAGCTCCAAGAACAAATTCAGGTACTTCACATTCAGGAATCAACACAATTTGATCCAGAATGTCATAAGTCTCTTTCTCCATCTGTCTTCTCTGCCTCTTCCCAAATGTTCACTTCCTTATGCAAACAAAATCTTTATCATTTGGTGGGGAAAATGACTTCTAATTGACCCGGTGTCACTTTCTTCCAGTCTAGCAAGCACAGAAGGGAAAAAAAGAGTGGGGGTGACAGGGGGGTGGATAACAATTCTATCATCCAACATTTGATTGGTCTTTCTTAGGGCACCTGCTCACATCTAAGCCAATCACTGCTCCTGGAAGGATGGGCTATTAAAATTGGTCCATTTGGGATCACATGTCCACCCCTGAGAACAAAGGAGCAGACAATAGCACATTCCCACAGCACATAGGGGTGGTGTCCAGACAAAAGTATCAACTTTCTACTCCAGTAATAATTCCTCTATGTAGGGTCTTATGAAGGTTGAAAATCTGGGACAGAGTGCATTGTATATTGTAAAATACATTAAGTCTTGGGTTAAAATAATTTTTGTAAATAAATTAATATGATATGAAGAAATAGAAGAGAGGAACATAAGATCCTATTAATGAGGCATCTGTCCAAGACAAGTCATTTCTTTTGTAAAGTTGGGAAAATTGTTACATATTCTTTACAAAGCAAATCATCTGCAAAATGAAGGAACTACATGTTAGTTTTATGTTTAATATAGATTTTTTTGAGAAATGAAAGCTGCAGCAAAATCCCCAGTGTCTTTATATGCCTACAATAAGCTAAACGTCTCATTCTCTATCAAGAAATAAATGTGCTCAGGGGTGTGAAAATGTCATGATCATTTAGCTTAATGGGTGTGAAGTAAATGCGCTTTTTTCTAGAGGGAAATTCTTTTCTAAAGATCACTGCAACATTTACAAAACTAGGCACATTTTTATAAAATTGGACAGTTGGAAGTGACCTGCAAAGTTCATCAAATCGCTGCCATGGCTTTAGAATGACAATCAAAACACTGCAGGGAAATTATCTTGAAATAGATTTTTAAAATGTCCTCCAGGAAGAGTCTCTCTGGGGAATCTAGGTTTCACACAATAAATCAAGATCCACCTTCATTTCTTTCCTTCCAGCTGCCAGAAAATAATTGGATTACACCACAGCTCACAGGGCAGTGGTTCCCAAACCTGGTTATTCATCAGAACCACGTGGGGAGCTTTGTAAAACACAGATTTCTAGGCCCAACTCTAGTTTTACTGAATGAGGACCCAACAGTTTTGGTTTTTGTGTTTTTCGTGTTTTTTAAGCTGCTCTCAAGGTATCTTAATACAGCCACTTGGATCCATTAATTGGCTTTGAGAAATCATAGAGTTCAGAACTCAGGAGATATTTAATTATGACTTTAAGATGCTAGTGCCAAGAGAAATGTATCTTACTATTGTATCAGGCACAGGAGGAGAAACAAGCAAGGTGTTTTAACCTTTGAGGCTCTAATTATATGAAGGAAGTTTGTGACTCCACATTTTCTAACTTCACTTTCAGAATGTTGACGGTAGTACTTTGAATATTTATTGACTATTAGATCCAGTTCTAAAGCCTCCAGTAGAGGCAGTAGATTCCTGATTACATGCTTTGGATGTTGGAAAGTGCTAGAGAAAGAAATGAGATTATAATAAGGAGGAGAAAGAATAAGTAGACAAGCTTCCATCATTTTGTATTAGAGAGAATTTTCTGAATTTATTAAGGGTGACTCCATTCTTTCTGAAAAGGTTATCAGTTCATATCCAAATGATGAACTCTTATGCAGTTATTAAGGCACACTTGTGAATAATTTTAATGAGATCAGACTGGGTTTTGCATCCTGATCTTTTCTTTTTTTAAAATAATTAATTAATTAATTTTTAAATACATTTATTTTTTTTTATTTTTTGGCTGCATTGGGTCTTTGTTGCTGCATGTAGGCTTTTCTCTAGTTGTGGTGAGCGGGGGCTACTCTTTGTTGCGATGCGCGGGCTTCTCGTTGCAGAGCAGGGGCTCTAGGCGCACGGACTTCAGTAGCTGTGACACTCGGGCTCAGTAGTTGTGGCTCACGGGCTGTAGAGCGCAGGCTCAGTAGTTGTGGTGCACGGGCTTAGTTGCTCCGCGGCATGTGCAGTCTTCCCGGACCAGGGCTTGAACCCGTGTCCCCTGCATTGGCAGGCGGATTCTTAACCACTGCGCCAGCAGGAAAGCCCCGGATCTTTTCTTTTTGCATTACATTACAAGCATTTTCCATGCAGTTACAATTTTTCACATATATGTTGTTATACACATGGTAAGTGTATGCACATGCATATATATAATCTGTATATAAATGCATCAAAATATTAGTATATTAGCAATGGTGGGGTTATAGATGATTTTAATTTTATCCTTTTTTGTGTTTTTCAAGTTTTCTACAAATGTACATGTAAATTAAAGAATTAGAAAAAACATACACCCTAAGAAGTATACTAGTTTTTGCAGTTTTCTCAAGATTATTAAAACAAAGAAAACGTACACTAGCTTATACATAGAAAGAAGTATGAGCCTTCACTTAAGAGGGAAAGTTTTCAGGAGGAATTAAGAATAATCATTCATGTATTGATTTGTAATTGGAATCTGTCCTACTTAAATCAGCGTCCTCCTCCTCATTAATTTCTTTTAATAATTTTCTAACATCTCTAAACGAATGGATTACTTTTATAAACAGAGAAAACATTATTTAAACAGCTTTAAAGCCCAAACTCTGCATTAGAAGGAATTGTTTTACACTGAATATTCTGTTCCTGGAGATGCAAAACAGAGCTGCCTTTGCTCTGACTCTGTTATTGTATCTCTTGGAATGGTGCTTACATTTCACTTTTGCTTTATCGTGGACTTCCTTTCTTTGAATCTTGGTGCAGTTTTACTGGGTTCTGCTCCAGAATACAAATCTATGCCCTACATTTAATATTATCCATTCTCATTAACCTTAAGGAGACAGTCTCCTAAGAGGCTGAGTTCCTACCCCATCACTATCTAGAACGTTAACGAAGTAGCTCTTGTTCCTGATGACCAACTATCAACCTCAATGTATCTACCCTTGGCACACCCAATCAGCAATTTGCTTAGAGTTCTACCACCAGAAAACCTTCAATATGCTCAGACTCATACCCAATGCTCTAGATAAGGCCCAGCTGATAGGAAATGTCTATTACCACACCCAAATGGACCAGATATCCTTTTTTCATCATCATCATCACCAACACCACCATTAATATCATCTGTTTTTGCATATTGCTACATCCCAAGTGCCAAGAATAGTACCTGGGCCTATTAGGCACTCAAAAACACTTGTTAAGTGAATGAATGAGTGAACAAACCACATGGAAATTTGAAACTGAAAATAGAGAAGCATGTTCTCTTTTCAAAGTGTGTTTACATGATTTCATGAAATGATTCATCTGGCAAGTCAAAGGCACGAATAAGAACCATCTTCCACCCATTTTCATGAAAACAGTTGATCTAGATTAAGGTTTGAGGAACTAGTGTTCTAATGTGCTTCAGTTATTTTTTCTAACAAATATTTTTTTAAATACCTACTCTGGCACTTACCAACTGACTGGGGAGAAAAAGGGACATCAGGAAAAAGATAATAACCGTGCTAGGCAGATTGGTATGCAGGAATAGACCAGGCTGTAGATATTTCATCTGCTTGAAGAGGAGGTGATTAACTGAGGAAAGAGTATTTGGCAGGACTTCTGTAGGCAATGAAATTTACATTCATCAAAAAGGATAAGACTCAGACAAGCACAAAATGAAAAGAAGAAATTTCACATTGGAGAATGGAATAAGTTAAGATTTACAGTCAGAAATCAGCTCATTCTGTTCAGGAAACTAAGAAAAGTATAAGGAGAAAAGTTTGGATTAATAAGTAGCAGTGGGACTGTAAATTCTGTTTTCATTGTCCTTTTATTTGTGTTTTATAAATATGAAACATTTCAAACATAAAAAAGTATAGAAAGTTATGTAACATATCTACGTGTGTACACAGACTTTAAACAGATGTTAAAGTTTGGCATATATGCTTGATTCTTGGGCATTTTTAATGGCATGATTTTGAATGTGGATTCTATAGGCTTAGCCTGGGCTTCTCAAGCTGGAGGTAGGCACATGGGATCAACTTGAAGTGTTTTCCCTAGCTGTGAACTCTACTCAGAGATGGGGGAAGTAGAAAAAATAGAAGTATAGTCATTTACCCAGTAAATAATTTTAAACATTTTAACATTCTTTAATACCGATGCATTATGGAAGTTAGTGAAAAGCTGATGTAAATATTTAATAACAACAAAAATCAAAGAAAAATTTCACCTGCTACATGCACCCAATGGCTATATTCTCCAAACCCATGCCAAGTGTGAGCTCCTCCCTCCCCACCAAAGTACACATTTTCCTGTCTTTTGGTGTAAGAATGCTTCTCTGAAGAAAATGTGAGATATTCTCTTCCAGACCATAGGGATCCACTGAAATTTTAACTAATATGGGGCTTGACCTTCTAAATACTGAAATTATACTGTTTGCAATTTAAATAGACTATTGTAAATTAATTTAATAAATAAAAATGAACAGAAACCATGGGATCTTCTGGAGTTTTCATCTCGAGGCAGGGAAAGATGGTCTCCACTGAATAAAATATTTTAAAATGGTGGAAAATAAAAAGAATGCTGCATTTTGATTTTTGTCATGTGTTCAGTCTACCAGTTACTTACATGAAATTTCCAGTATGCAGTGGTGACCCCTGCTCTTTCCCTCCGGTAGGTGGGCTCAAATCCCCAGAATGATGTGAGGACCAAGAAGGGAAGTTAAACAGGAGGCTGCCCAGATGGCTCCAGTTTGGGGTCAGCTGTTTCATGGCCTTGGACAAGTAAACCCGAGGCTCTGACTTTTCCTTGACCACGGTGTCCTCCAGACCCTGATGTCAACCATACAAAAGAGATTATCCAAGGAGAAAATACAGTCTCACGGTTTATTAGTGATGTGCTCTCACCAGAATCAATACGAGAAGAACCTCAAAAATGATCCAACTCTCAGACTTTGATTTGCAGGGATCATAGTGTAAAGCTTAAGATTATGAGATCTGGAGCCTGAGTTCAGAGTCCCAGCTTTGCCGCTTACTCTGTGCCTCAGCATCTCCTTTGTAAAGTGGGTATATTTTAGCTCTTAGAGGATTGCTATGAGGATTAGATAACTTAATATATAGAATGTATTCAAAACAGTGTTTGACATTATGTGCTCAATCAATGCTAGTTTTATTATATGTTTATATAAAACCAAGAACCCTTCTTTTCAGTCTGTATTTCTTATTTTGAATCTTCTCAAATACCTACCCACAAACACCCCCTGAGCAGTCTTACCATCTCACCCACTTTCATGCCCAAATTAGGTCTCTACCTTCACCTCCCCATATATCCAAATCCTCGTAACATGTTGGGGTGGCCCAATGGCCTAGGTTATCTTGTTTGTGCCCTTGTTCTTCTTCCTTGGTGATAACTCTGACAGTAATTGGTTCTCTCCCAACTATGTGTAAAATATATGTGGAAGGTTTATACCTTGAAATATTAGCCTTGTTCTCATGTGCATTTTCCCTTGCACTGATATTTCCTAGTCAACATGAAACAGAGGTAAAGGTTTCAATGAGTTGCTAAATGCAGTGCCATGTGCAGTTTCCCTTCTAAGAGTCATTATTTCAGGTCTGAGTTTTTACCTCTGGGATGATCCATTAGGGAGGAGAAACAGGAGGTCAGGGAGCAATTTTAAAAGAACTAAAGAAGGAGATAGCTTGGATGGAGGAGGGAAAAGAGACTGCTGCCACACACAGTGTACAAGGAACATCAAGGATGCCCTGTCTTAGAGCGTGGCTCATACTCATTTCTTGTACACCTCCTGTCATGTAATAATCCTGGATGCTCATAAGCAGTCCCTTCCCCTTAATAGGGGAGAGCAAATATGTGGGGGGAGCCTGAAGGAGAAATCTTGCATCCCGATAAATGTACTCAATTGAATTAGTGGGGAACTCTCCTGTGAAAAGGAGACGCATGTTATACTTCTGTGATTTAATTTATTTAAAAAATTAGAAAACTCCCGAAGTTTATCATCTACTATATCATAAGGAAACCAGTTTGTATTGAACTGATATCTTTATAAATTTCACCGTTTTACCAATTTTGGGGCACAGCACAGTTTTTCCCTAAAGATCAGGTCTTGTTCAAATTTGAACATACTGATTTCATTATGCTTGATATGTCATTATTTTGCTCCCAAGTGGGAAGTTCCTACATGGGGCTGAAAGAAACACAGAAAAGTCAGGCCTGGTGATACAAACTTTGGAATCATCCATATAAAACAAATACTTGAAGCCATGAGAATAACTAAAATCTTAGAGGAGAGAGTAAATGGGAAGAAAAAAATCCTTTGTGACTGAGGACAAAGTCTTAGGAACTGCCAAGCGTACTTGCCTGAGAACAAGAAAGGGGAGCTCTCCAAGGAAAGAGAGTAATTAACCAAAGATGTAGAGAACAAGACAACATTGGAAAGAGGGTATCAAATGAGGAGGGACTGGCCAGTTGAGTTAAGAAAAGCGGGAGCTTAGAAAAAACTTCTGGATTTACATAGTAGGAATCTGTTAGTGATATTCAAAGAAGCAGTTTCAAAAAAGTGCTGGCAGGAGATACCTGATTACAAGAAGTGGAGGAGGGTGAGACAGCTCTGGGCAAAGACCCATGGACTCTGTTCATAGATCCTGCCTTCCCCGTCTCATAGATCCTGGCTTCCCCGCCTCCTGAGCTGCAAGTATTTTCGCCCAGATTTATTCAGTCCAGCTTCTCTACTGACCCAGCCTTCCCCGGGAAAATCAGTACATTGGGATTTTATGGAGAGGGATTTGGCATGAGTTGTAAGGCCATAAAGCCAGATGTCTGGGCCTCAGCAGTGTGTTTGCACCGAGCTATGGATTCCCCAAACGTCTACCCTTTGGCTCTCACTCTGTTACCAAGCTTGAGCTTTGACTTTGAGATTGGCATTCCCATTTATCCACTGGTGTTAAACCTGCCCTGAATCCCAGCACTGCCTCTCTGGGAAATTGACCCTCAGACTAACATTTGCAGTGCCTTCCTCAGGGGTCTGGATTCTGTTCCCCACCGATGGTGGGAGCCGTAGTCCAAAAGTGCTGACCACCTAGAAGGAAGATATTGCCACACACCTGACTTCAATTTTTATCATCATTCCATAGAGTTTTTTGCTGACTGTCCAAATTATAAGATTGGTCCTACTTGGAGATTAATCATCATTTCTTTGGCATATAACATATTAACATAAAAGAATCTACTCCCCCACTCCATCCCCTCTGAACTGGCATGATCTGTCACCTGTGGTCCTGCCACTCTGATGGACTTCAGTCCCCTGGCTTGTGTTCTAGATCATCATAACGTGCTTCGGAGCTTTTCCTTTTTTGGAGATTGGATGCTCTTCTCTGGCTTACAAACTCCACCCTACTTCCAAGGCACACAGAACATGTACATGCACAAATACATACATGTACACACACCCAAACTCTGATTTTAAATGATCCTTTCATTCCTATGGTCCCCACAGCTTGGGGACAGTCTTGGATCTACCAAAACTCCACCAGCTGGGCTAAACCCCAACCGTAATCTCCTAACCTCCTAAATTGTGAGAGGGGCTATATTAATAGAAACCTATTGCCTAGATAAGGGAAAGTAAATATTTCACTGTGATGGGTACTGGAAAAAGACACCACTGACCACTGAATTCAATTTTTTTTTATTGAAGTATAGATGATTTACAATGTTGTGTTAATTTCTGCTATACAACAAAGTGATTCTGTTAAACATATATATACTTTTAAAAAATATTCTTTTCCATTATGGTTTATCACAGACTATTGAATATAGTTCCCTGTGCTATACAGTAGGACATTGTTGTTTATCCATTCTGTACATAATAGTTTGCATCTGCTAACCCCAAACTCCCACTCCATCCCTCCCCCACTTCCCTCCCCCTTGGCAATCACAAGTCTGTTCTCTGTGTCTGTGAGTTTCTGTTTCATAGTTAAGTTCATTTGTGTCATATTTGAGATTCCACATATAAGTGATATGGTATTTGTCTTTCTCTTTCTGACTTAATTCACTTAGTATGATAATCTCTAGGTCCATCCATGTTGCTACAAATGGCATTATTTTGTTCTTTTTTATGGCTGAGTAGTATTCCATTGTATATATGTGCCACATCCTCTTTATCCATTCCTCCATCAATGGGCATTTAGGTTGTTTCCATGTCTTGCCTATTATGAATAGTGCTGCTGTGACCATAGGGGTGCATGTATCTTTTTGAATTATGGTTTTCTTAGGGTAAATGCACAGTAGTGGGATACACGCACCCCTATGGTCATAGCAGCACTATTATGGTTTTGTCTGTATATACGCCCAGGAGCAGGATTGCTGGTTTTTTGAGGAACCCCCATACAGTTTTCCATAGTGGCTGCACCAACTTATATTCCCACCAACAGTGTAAGAGGTGACCTTTTCTCCACACCCTCTCCAGCATTTGTTATTTGTAGACTTTTTAATGGTGGCCATTCTGACTGGTGTGAGGTGGTGCCTTACTGTAGTTTTGATTTGCATTTCTCTAATAATTAGCGATGTTGAGCATCTTTTTCATGTGCCCGTTGGCTATCTGTATGTTTTCTTTGGAGAAATGTCTATATAGTTCTTCTGCCTATTTTTTGATTGGGTTGTTTGTTTTTTTGTTATTGAGTTGTGTGAGCTGTTTATATATTTTGGAAATTAAGCCCTTGTCAATCGCATCATTTGCAATTATTTTCTCCCATTCCATAGGTTGTCTTTTCATTTTGTTTATGGTTTCCTTTATGCTACAAAAGCTTGCAAGTTTGATTAGGTTCCATTTGTTTATTTTTGCTTTTATTTCTATTGCCTTGGGACACTGACCTAAGAAGACATTGGTACAAGTTATGTCAGAGAATGTTTTGCCTATGCTTTCTTCTAGGAGCTTTATGGTGTCCTGTCTTATATTTAAGTCTCTAGCCATTTTGAGCTTATTTGTGTATAATATGAGGGAGTGTTCTAACTTCATTGATTTACATGCAGCTGTCCAGCTTTCCCAACACAACTTGCTGAGGAGACTGTCTTTTCTCCATTGCATATTTTTGCCTCCTTTGTCAAAGATTAATTGACTGTAGGTGTGTGGGTTTATTTCTGGGCTCTATTCTGTTCCATTGATCCATATGTCGATTTTTGTGCCAATACCACTCTGTCTTGATTACCATAGCTTTGTAGTATTGTCTGCAGTCTGGGAGGGTTATGCCTCCTGCTTTGTTCTTTTTTTAAAAAAATTTATTTATTTTCCTTATTTTTTTGGCTGTATCAGGTCTTAGTTGCGGCACACGGGATCTTCGTTCAGGCATGTGGGATCTTTTATTACAGTGCATGGTCTCTTTGTTGCAGTGCTCAGGCTTCTCTCTAGTTGTGGTGTGCAGGTTTTCTCTCTCTAGTTGTGGCACATGGGCTCCAGGGAGCATGGGCTCTGTAGTTGTGGCGTGTGGGCTCCAGAGCATGTGGGCTCTGTAGTTTGGCTCTGTATTTTGCGGCATGCGGGATCTCTCGTTGAGGGGTGCAAGCTCAATAGTTGTGGCGTGTGGGCTTAGTTGCCCCACGGCATGTGGGATCTTAGTCCCCCAACCAGGGATCAAACCCATGTCCCCTGCATTGGAAGGCAGATTCTTTACCACTGGACCACCAGGGAAGTCCCCTGCTTTGTTCTTTTTTCTCAGGATTGCTTTGGCAGTTCTGGGTCTTTTATGGTTCCATATAAATTTTAGGATTATTTGTTCTAGTTCTGTGAAAAATGTCATAGATAATTTGATGGTTCTGGGTCTTTCATGGTTCCATATAAATTTTAGGATTATTTGTTCTAGTTCTGTGAAAAATGTCATAGATAATTTGATGGGAATCACATTAAATCTGTAGATTGCTTTGGGTAATATGGCTGAATTCAATTTTGAGTTCATCTTAACCTTGGTGTTAATTCTCACAAAGTTCTAGTAATAATTACCAAACAAAAAAAAAGTGACAAACCCAATATCTTAATTAGAAATAAATTTTACAAATATCTATTCTATAAAAGATTCTTTTTTTAACTGTGAAGTCTGATTGAGAAGGGGTTGTAGCAAGACATATTAAAGAGAAATTAGAAAAACCACACTTGAGATCAACTATTGATCTGTACTATTCCTTCAAGGGTCTTAAAGTCTGAGACTTGGAAAACATTAAACATTCCTTCTATATTTCTCAGGTCCTAATCACTTTTCACCCATTTTTTAAATCTCCCACATATATTTTTATTATTATTATTTATTTTTTTGGCTGCACCTCACGGCTTGTGGGATCTTAGTTCCCCAACCAGGGATTGAACCTGGGCCCTGGCAGTGAGAGCACGAACTCCTAACCACTGGACCACCAGGGAATTCCCTCCCACATGTACTTATGAAAGGAAAAATATAAACCATTCCATCTTCCAGATTTGGGAGGTCTGCATCCAATATCTGGCCATGACACATTCTGCATCAACTTGATAGATGTTTATTAAATTTATTCAGATCTCTCTTCTGAGAATCAAGAGCTTTGGAGCCAGGCAAATCTTTCCTCAAATTGTGGCTTTGTCATTGACTCACTGTGTACTTTGGGCGAGTTATTAAAATTCTCTGAGTCTCAACTTTCCTATTTGTAAAGTAAGCACACAAATGCTTACCTACCTTCATTCATCCAACCAGTATTTTCATTTGAAGAATGACTGAAGGAACTAAGACATTTTACTGGAATAAGAAATAGTATGGGGGAGAATCCCTTCATGGTTTCTTCAATGGGAAGCCGAAGAATCAAATAGAAATAGCAGGAAAACTGATTCCAGAGCAAGAAAACTGTGCATCATCTGAAGTCACCTTTTGGTGAGCGGGTTGTCCTGTCCTAGAAAATATTTCAAAAGGAGCCACTAGACCACAGATGAGAATGTGTGCAAAACAAGTTCCTGCAATAGCAAGTGGGTAAAAAGGAAGGGAAACCTCCTTTCAACTCCTTCAGCGATTGCATAAGATATAAATCCACTCAAAGTACATAACTAAAATAGTCTAGACTATTGAAAAAAAGATTGTTCTCAAATTACTTGGAAGTTCCAGTTTTCGTTTTCCTGTCTTGCTATGCTTCTGCCAGCCCTTCTGAGAATCTCTTTCCTGTAGCAGAGAAATATCTTTTGAAAGGCAGTAAATGACTAAATTAGTGAGATGATGGGTTAATGAGCTGATAGTCTCATGCAAACAATTTCTGCGGGTAATTAAATGTGATGAGGACTTAACAATATTAAATCAAAGTCCAATCAAGTATCAAATGCTGGGTAATTTAGAAAAAAAATCACTTTCAGTAACCATCTGTAACCATCACTTCCATGATGTTATACATTGTAGTAGGCAGAATGATGCCCCCCCCAGAGCTCTGACTATGTTACCTTAGATAGCAAAAGGGACTTGCAGATGCGATTAAGTTTACGGTCATTAAGATGAAGGGGGAAGAGGTATCCCATATGATCCAGGTAGGCCAGTCTTATCACATAAATCCTTAAAATTGAAGAACTTTTCCACCTGTGGTCAGAGAAAGATTGAGCAACCAAAGGAAGGTCAGAGAGGTGCAATGGTGCTGGATTTGAAGATAGGGGAAAGAGAGCTTGAGCAAAGGAATGCAGGTGTCTTCTAGAGTTTGGAAAAGGCAAAGAAATAGGTTTTCCTCTAGATCCTTCAGAAAGAAACATAGCCCCAGTGATGCCTTGATTTTAGCCCAGTGAGACCTATGTTGGACTCTTGACTTCTGAAACTTAAGATAGTAAGTTTAAGCTACTAAATTTGTGTTAATTTGTTACAGCAGTGACAGAAAACTAATACACATATTGAGAAATTTCTTACTTAAGCTTTGTTCTCCAGTACAAGTTCTGCTCAGAGGAATAATACCTTACAAATCCTGTACATAAATGGCTTTTAAATTTTATTAGCAACTATTTGTTTCATTTCAGTAGTATTTTATCATGTAAGATAGGCAGACTGTGGGTCAATATTCCCATTTAATAGAGCGGAAGCTGAGGTTAGATTGTGAGTGTCTTGCTCAAGGTTGCAGAGCTGGTAAGCAAGTGGTTGTGCTGGGATGTGAATTCTTGTCTTCTGACTCCTCCAACTCCAAGTCCTTATACCAGACTGTTAAGCTAGAAAGAAGAGATGCTAGTGACTTTATTTTATGGATACAAAACTCTTGCTGCAGAGGATTTAAGGGATAATAGTGAAGCCAGGACAAGAATTCCTCACTTTTAACTTGCAATTCATTGCTCCTTGTGATTCTTATCTCCACCTGTAAGATAAGGTGTGTACGTCCAGGTATAGAACCTGCAGGATTTTTAAAAGAGGGAAGAACATAAGGTTTAGATGAAAACAAACCTGATTTATGACAATAGTGACTTATAACAAGTTACTTAACCTCCTTGAATCTCAGTTTTCTCACTGTAAACTATAAATAGTAATATCTACTTGACAGAATTATGAAAAGGATTTAATGGGAACATTGCATTTATTTATTTTTATGGTGGTGGGTTTTTTTTTCCCTCCTATTCTTTTTTTTTAATTGGAGTAAAATTGCTTTACAATGTTGTATTAGTTTCTGCTGTACAATGAAGTGAATCAGCTATATTCATACGTATATCCCCACCCTCTTGGACCTCCCTCTCCCCCTCCGCCCCCCATCTAGGTCATCACAGAGCACCGAGCTGAGCTCCCTGCGCTATACAGCAGGTTCCCACTAGCTGTTTTCCACATGGTAGTGTATTTATGTCAAACCTAATCTCCCAATTCATCCCACCCTCCTCTTCCCCCTCTGTGTCCACATGTCTGTTCTCTATGTCTACATCTATATCCCTTCCCTACAAATAGGTTCATCTGTACCGTTTTTCTAGATTTCACATATATGTGTTAATATACAATATTTGTTTTTCTCTTTCTGGCTTACTTCACTCTGTATGGCAGACTCTAGGTCCATCCACATCTCTACAAATGACCCAATTTTGTTCCTTTTTATGGCTGAGTAATATTGCATTGTATATATGTACCACATCTTCTTTATCCATTCATCTATCGTTGAACATTTAGGTTGTTTCCATGTCCTGGCTATTGTAAATAGTGCTGCAATAAACATTGGGGTACATGTGTCCTTTTGAATCATGGTTTTCTCAGGGCATATGCCCAGTAGTGGGATTGCTGGTTCATATGGTAGTTCTATTTTTAGTTTAGTTTTTTTTTTTTTGGACATCTTTATTGGAGTATAATTGCTTTACAATGGTGTGTTAGTTTCTGCTTTACAACAAAGTGAATCAGTTATACATATACATATGTTTCCATATCTCTTCCCTCTTGCATCTCCCTCCCTCCCACCCTCCCTATCCCACCCCTCTAGGTGGTCACAAAGCACCTAGCTGATCTTCCTGTG
>NC_041219.1:23254617-23255295 GCF_002837175.3 Physeter macrocephalus
CTTTACCAAATTCATTGATTAGTTCTAGTAGTTTTCTGGTGGCATCTTTTGGATTCTCTATGTATAGTATCATGTCATCTGCAAACAGTGACAGTTTTACCTCCTCTTTTCCAATTTGTATTCCTTTTATTTCTTTTTCTTTTCTGATTGCCATGGCTAGGACCTCCAAAACTATGTTGAATAATAGTGGTGACAGTGGACATCCTTGTCTTGTTTCTGATCTTACAGGAAATGGTTTCAGTTCTTCACCATTGAGAATGATGTTTGCTGTGGGTTTGTCATATATGGCCTTTATTATGTTGAGGTAGGTTCCCTCTATGCCCACTTTCTGGAGGGTTTTTATCATAAATGGTGTTGAATTTTCTCAAAAGCTTTTTCTGCATCTATTGAGATGATCGTGTGTTTTTTTCCTTCAGTTTTTTTGATAGGGTGTATCACATTGATTGATTTGCATATATTGAAGAATCCTTGCTTCCTGGAATAAACCCCACTTGATCATGGTGTATGATTCTCTTAATGTGCTCTTGGATTCTGTTTGCTAGTATTTTGTTGAGGATTTTTGCATCTATGTTCATCAGTGATATTGGCCTGTAGTTTTCTTTCCTTGTGACGTCTTTGTCTGGTTTTGGTATCAGGGTGATGGTGGCCTCATAGAATGAATTTGGGAGTGTTCCTCCC
>NC_041219.1:23257503-23258160 GCF_002837175.3 Physeter macrocephalus
CCCCAGTGGCTAAGGTTGGTTCAGTGGGTTGAGTAAGTTTCCTGGTTGAGGGGACTAGTGCCTGTGTTCTGGTGGATGAGGCTGGATCTTGTCTTTCTGGTGGGCAGGTCCACGTCTGGTGGTGTGTTTGGGGGTGTCTATGGCCTTATTATGATTTTAGGCAGCCTCTCTGCTAATGGATGGGGCTGTGTTCCTGTCCTGCTAGTTGTTTGGCATAGGGTGTCCAGCACTGTAGCTTGCTGGTTGTTGAGTGAAGCTGGGTCTTAGTGTTGAGATAGAGATCTCTGGGAGATTTTCGCCATTTGATATTACGTGGATCTGGGAGGTCTCTTGTGGACAAGTGTCCTGAATTTGGTTCTCCCACCTAAGAGGCACAGCCCTGACACCTGGCTGGAGCACCAAGGGCCTTTAATCCACACGGCTCAGAATAAAAGGGAGAAAAGAAAGAAAGAAAGAGAGAGAGAGAGAGAGAGAGAGGGAGGGAGGGAGGAAGAAAGAGGATAAAATAAAGTAGGATAAAATAAAATAAAGTTATTAAAATAAAAAATAATTATTAAGAAGAAAAAATTTTTAAAGTAAAAAACAAAAACGGGACAGTCAGAACCCTAGGACAAATGGTGAAAGCAAAGCTATACAGACAAAATCTCACACAGAAGC
>NC_041219.1:23258476-23266397 GCF_002837175.3 Physeter macrocephalus
GGGTTAAAGGAGCAGCTGATTCGGGGGCTCTGGCTCACTCAGGCCGGGGGGAGGGAGGGGTACGGCTGTGGGGTGAGCCTGTGGTGGCAGAGGCTGGCGTGATGCTGCACCAGCCTGAGGCGCGCCGTGCCGTGCGTTCTCCCGGGGAAGTTGTCCCTGGTCCCGGGACCCTGGCAGTGGCGGGCTGCACAGGCTCCTGGGAGGGGAGGTGTGGAGAGTGACCTGTGGTCGCACACAGGCTTCTTGGTGGCGGCAGCAGCAGTCTTAGTGTCTCATGCCCGTCTCTGGGGTCTGCGCTGATAGCCGTGGCTCGCGCCCGTTTCTGGAGCTCCTTTAAGCGGCGCGCTTACTCCCCTCTCCTGGCGCCCCAGGAAGCGAAGAGGGAAGAAAAAGTCTCTTGCCTCTTCGGCATCTCCAAACTTCTCCCGGACTCCCTCCCGGCTAGCCGTGGTGCACTAGCCCCTTCAGGCTGTGTTCACGCCGCCAACCCTAGTCCTCTCCCCGCTTCCGACAGAAGCCCGAGCCGCGGCTCCCAGCCCCCGCCCACCCCGGCAGGTGAGCAGACAAGCCTCTCGGGCTGGTGAGTGCTGGTCGCCACCGATCCTCTGAGGGAATCTCTCCGCTTTGCCCTCTGCACCCTATTGCTGTGCTTGCTCTCCTCCGCAGCTCCGAAGCTTGCCCCCTCTGCCACCCGCAGTCTCCGTCTGCGAAGGGGCTTCTAGTGTGTGGGAACCTTTCCTCCTTCACAGCTCCCTCCCACTGGTGCAGGTCCCGTCCCTATTCTTTTGTCTCTGTTTATTCTTTTTTCTTTTGCCCTACCCAGGTACGTGGGGAGTTTCTTGCCTTTTGGGAGGTCTCAGGTCTTCTGCCAGCGTTCAGTGGGTGTTCTATAGGAGCAGTTCCACGTGTAGATGTATTTCTTATGTATCTGTGGGGAGGAAGGTGATCTCCGCGTCTTACTCTAACGCCATCTTCTCTCTCCACCCTACTTTTAGTTTTTTAAGTAACCTCCATACTGTTCTCCATAGTGGCTGTATCAGTTTACATTCCCACCAA
Organism: Physeter macrocephalus; assembly: GCF_002837175.3. Taxonomy (NCBI): domain Eukaryota; kingdom Metazoa; phylum Chordata; class Mammalia; order Artiodactyla; family Physeteridae; genus Physeter; species Physeter macrocephalus. Next base: position 23,259,533 of record NC_041219.1, read on the forward strand.
CAGTGCAAAAGGATTCCCTTTTCTCCACACCCTCTCCAACATTTTTTGTTTGTAGATTTTTTGATGATGGCCATTCTGACTGGTCTGAAGTGATACCTCATTGTAGTTTTGATTTGCATTTCTCTAACAGTTAGTGATGTTGAGCATCTTTTCATGTGCCTCTTGGCCATCTGTATATCTCCTTTGGTGAAATGTCTATTTAGGTATTCCACCCATTTTTTAATTGGGTTGTTTGTTTTTTTGATATTGAGCTCCATGAGCTGTTTGTATATTTTGGAGATTAAATCTTTGTCCGTTGCTTCATTTGCAAATATTTTCTCCCATTCTGAGGGTTGTCTTTTTGTCTTGTTTATGGTTTCCTTTGCTGTGCAAAAGCTTTTATGTTTAATTAAGTCCCTTTTTTTTTTTTTTTTCATTACTTTAGGAGGTGGGTCAAAAAAAATCTTGCTGTGGTTTATGTTAAAGAGTGTTTTTCCTATGTTTTCCTCTAAGAGTTTTATAGTGTCCGGTCTTATGTTTAGGTCTTTAATCCATTTGGAGTTTATTTTTGTGTATGGTGTTAGGTAGTGTTCTAATTTCATTCTTTTACATGTAGCTGACATGTATGCGTATTCAGGCATGTTATGTCAGTATATTATGTCAATTTCATGAATACTTTGTGTCCTCATACAAACAGAATCCAAATTTTCAGTCTGTCAAATATCACTGAATCTTGGCTCCAATTAAATTAATAAATCCAATTTAAGAAAGAGTTAAGGGACAAACATGTTTTCTTCATACCACGTATAAATAAATTTGTAGAGGTTCCTTTGCCCCTAAGCCCAAAAAGGAAATTTATATGAATGTGAAGATTGGATTTAATCTTCTAGACTTCCATCTATATATTAGAGACACTAGGAAAGATGAACCCTAACCTCAGTGAATTTTCCCAGGAGATATTGCGATCATGTTCACATCTGTTTTGTTTGTATGTGTCTCATCAAATCACTTGAAATTGAACAGATAGCCCCCAAAATGCTGGGCAAATTCATTTTCACAATCATTTAAAAATACAGTAGTGCTTGACATAACTCTAGAAGGAACTTTCGCTTAGTTCCAACCTACTCACTCTAGATACATACAACATTACATAAATAAAAGACATCATTTTTAAAGAAAATGACTTTATTTAACTGGAAATGGGTCTATAATTGTGTTTTTATTGTAGTATAAATATCTAGTTATTTTGGAATACCTTTTGCATTCCTATAATGAACAATGGTAATACATTACTTATAGCAATTTTGAAGATAAAAATATATTTCTTTACCAAAAGTTATTCTTCACATAGACTGTCATTTCAGCTAAGAAGTGGAGAAAGCATTTTATGAAGAATCATCAGGAAGACTTCTTCTTTCTTACTCCATGATTTTCCTCTGTGAGAAATTAGGAATATTAGGAATTAGGGAAATTAGGAATAATACCTGTGTTATTTCAGTTCCTTTGGTGTATAAATCATACAATGCAGCTAGTGCTTTCCCACTAAACATTGGGAATACCATATTACAATAGACACAGTCACCATATCTACCAAGCACTTCTCAAGTCCTTGTATTATCATAATATGTATTCTTACATCCTCATGAGTAGATAAGAAAAGCTCAGAAAGCTGCATGACTGAAATGAACTTGACATACAGTCAAGAACTCCCAGAGTTAAGATAGAAGCTCTGGTCCTCATGGACTTCTCCACCTGAGCCTCCTAAAACCTATTTTAGTTCAACATGCTCCAAACTGAACTCAACACCTCCCTCCACTTCTTCCCAACCTGGGTTTTCCAGTTCTAGATGGTAGCAGCCTCACCCTTTCCTCCTGGTTTTCCAGTTCTAGATGGTAGCAGCCTCACCCTTTCCTCCTGGTTGTGAGTCTGGGATTTGGCATTTTCTCTTCACAGTCAGTGAATCAGTACTAATAAGTCACTCTCTAAATATCCCTTCACTCCAAAAAGAACACCACTTCCCAAGCCCAGGCATGCAACCTCTGCCACACGGATGCGAGAAATGATTACTCAGTCAACCTCCTGCTCTGCTCTCACTTCTTTCTTCCTTACTGACACCCAGTTTCTTACCTACCACTCATGAGGCTCCTCTGCCCCAAATCATCCTTTTGCTACCACCCCCGCCCCCTCAGGATGGTGGCCACACTCCTTAGTGTGGCATAAAATACCCTTCTTGCTCAGATCCTCAATAGAGAACGTATCTTTGTTAGTTGTCCCCAAGTGCCTTGAACCCTTGAAGTTTGCCTCAGACATGGCATGTTCCTCCACTGCTCTGCTCCTTTTACATCTACTGTCCTTACCTACAGAATGAGCTCCCTCAAACCCATCTGCCAATAAAATCCTACCTGTCATTTAAAAGTTCTTAAGAAGTCCTTCCCTAAGAAGCTGCCTGCCCCCCAACCTTTGCCCCAGATAGGGACTTTTATCCTCCTTGTACCGCATCCATTATATGTGTTGTAACTTCGTCTGTCTCCCTCATTAGAGGAGAAGCTCCTTAAGGGTTTTCTGTTCACCCCGGTGTGTGGCATATGGTTAAATATTTGATAATGGCTTTCTGGATGAATGGATGAATGAATGAATGAATAGAGGCTAACATTTTCCCCTGTCAAATGAGATCATTTAGTTCCAGAGAGGTTAAGCAACTTGCTCGAGGCCACATAGTTGGATAATAGAAACAGCAGTAAAGACAGACGCCATGAGTTTCCAGATTGCAGCCTACTAATTACTCTGTGGATCCAGCTGCTTTTGTATTGATACCATCATGTCCTATGGCAAACCTTCCCCTGAGTTTCTGTCTGTATTAGTGGACTTTTACTTTGGGGCTTGGTTTGCCTTTTTAGTATCAATACCTTGTATTCTCAGTGCCTGTAGTTAAAAATGGGTCTGACCCTATACCCCACTTCAGGAGAAGACAAGGGACCCAGGGCTGCCCAGTGAGAGTGCTGTGTTCCTCTGGGTGAATCAGAGATGAGTGTCAGCCCAGGACTTGATAGAACTGTTGAGAAAGAGGAGCTCTTTCCACTGAGCTTATGAAGCTAAAGTGAGAGACAGGGCTCTTTGAGAAAAAAAAAAAAATGTCAAAAGAGAGGAACAGAGAACTGAGAGATTTCTGAGGGCACTGTTTGAACATCCTCCACCAACCTCTCCTCCTGCCAGGATGGGAGTTGCTTTGTAATGTGCTGGCTTGGCTAACCTGCATGACCTCTCCCAGAATCTCCTCGGCTATGTGTTTCCAGTTGAATTGGACACAAAAGGTGTTCTGTGTGGGATTCAGAAGGTAGACTCGAAGGCAGCCAGGTCATTTTGATGTCTGTAAGCATTGGGGAGGGGGCACAGATACTGCCCAGCACAAGTGCACTGTGCTGATTTGCGACTTGCCTTTGTGTTTGTGGGGCAGCAGCCAGGTTTCCATCAGACCTGCCTTCCCTCAAACTCTCCTGCAGTTTCCTCAGCTCTTGGACCACATATGTATTTAGCTGCATGACAAAAGGCACCAGCTTTCCTTCTGCAGGCCTCCACAGGAGCCCCATGTGGTCTGGAGATGATGAGAGACCGACATGGGTTCCAGTCCATCCACATAGGTTCCGGCTCATGTTCAGGGGTGCCAGTTTGTTATTGGTCTTTCCCACTTCACATCTAGCTTCCCTATCTGACAGCTAGCTATGAGGTCTTCAAGCTCCAGCATCAGAGACGAAGACCACCTTATAGAAACTGGCTAACCAGCCTCTACAATTGCATAGGTCAAAGTCATGTAATAAACCCTTTAGTGTGAATTTGTGTGTGTCTGTGTCTGTGTGTGTGCGCATACTTTTGATTGACTAAACTCTTCTCTGTTTGGGCCCAGACATACACAGTACCATCCCTGGACTTTTCCATTATATAAATCAAGACATTCTCTTTCATGTTTTAAGTCAGTGTGAATTTTGTTTCCGTCACTTGCCGCCGAAAAGGACTATTATACAGAATTATCATATTGTGACTAAGCAGCTTAATATCCTGAAGGCAGGATCTGTGCTTTACTCATCCTTAAATTGCCAGCATCCAGAAAGCTGCCACGTGCATAGTAGGCACTTGGCAAACATGTGATGAATGAATGGACAACAAATGGCTGCAGAATAACGTGTTCTCCTGGGGACCCAGGGTTAAAGCTTCACACAACGAGAATCATGTGGAAGATGAAAAGCAGGCTGAGTGGGAACTCCCGGCCTCTGGATAAAGCCATGAAGATCCTGGGTCTAAGGAGCAGCTGAGTCTTCCACCTGGCAGCCGGGGGGAAAGGGCAACACATGTTGGGCATCTCATGTTCACCACTAGCACAGCAGGTGTCCCAGAGCAGCCAGCCCTCACGGAATTGAGCTTCCTGTCACTCCTGACCAGGATTCGCTACATGTGCAGAACAGAAGTGGTGTGGGAAGGTATTCTTTACATAGAAAATTTGAAAGTGCATCAGGTTCTGAGAAAAGGAAGCTTCTAAGAAAGATGATTTCACAGTAACAGACCCCATGAGTCATCTAAAGAATTTATAACTGAGGTAAAACATAAATGCTAACCATTCCTGGTCCCTGCCTAGAACACTTTAACAGATCATAAGGAAGTAAGAGGTTCATGGGAACCACAAAGACATATATTTCTGAGCAGAAATTTTCTGAGTGGTTTGACTGATATTCAGCATAATTGAATCAAGTGATGAACCAAGCAACGAACCAATACTTTGTATTTCCAAGTACAAACCTTCGCAGGGGAAATCACATGACATACACATATTGAATCAAAATAGTAGAGGGGTGTAGTAGGCTGATAATGGCCCCCAAAGATATCCAGATCCTAACCCTGGAACCTGCGAATATTAACTTATGTGGGAAAAGTACCTTTTTGAAGGTGATTAAATTAGGATCTTGAGATGAAAAGAGTATCCTAGATTGTCCTGGGCCCTAAATGCAAATCATAAATGTCCTTATAAGAGGGAGGAAGAAGTGGTTTGACTGCATTGGAGAAGCTGATGTGAAGGAGCAGAGAGAGACTTGAAGATTCCTTAGAATGGAGTAAAGGGCCGTGAGCCAAGTAATGCAGCAAGGTACAAGGCGAAAAGGTAAAGAAATAGATTCTCTCTAAAGCCTCCATGGAGAGAACCTTGGTTTTAGCCTTATAAAACCCATTTTGGACTTCTGACCTGCAGAAATGCAAGAGAATAACTGTACGCTTTTTTAAGCCATCAAGTTTGTGGTCATTTTACCTTTCCTAAGGTAGCCCCCACTTGGGCATCTTGAGTACAACTCTTTTCCTCCGCTAGGGGGAGCCCAAGCTGTATATCAGTGAATCATAACGGATGCAAACGTCCAATTTGGTTCTCTAGTCTGACCATTTGAGTGGATTAAGAGAGTGAGCTGTGAAGTCAGACATCCTGGATTCAAATTCCAGCTTTGTTTCTACTTCTAGTTCTGGAAAAATTATTTATCCTCTCAGTGCTTCCAATTCCCCGTTGTAAAATGGGGATGATAATAGTGACCAGCTACCTGATAGAAAATTGTGGGAAATCATTAAACAGACACTTCACAACAGAGCATATCCAAATTGCAAAAATACAAAAAGAAAATGCTCTACCTCATTGATCATCAGTTCAGCCTGCAATGAGAAACCGCTACATACCCAGCAGAAGGGCTAAAATAAAGAAGACTAACAAAGTCAAGTCTTGATGAAGACGTGAAACAATTAGGACTCTCATACATGGGAACTGAGTGCAATAATGTCCTCAGACCCAGTCAAGGGGGGCCCCGCCCTGGCCCTGCTCCACCCCATGGAGTAAGGAGTCCTCGGAGCCCAAGAACATGCCCACCCAGAATATATACCCCTCCTCCCTGGACAATAGTCTAACACCCAGGACTCCAGAATTTCCCACCTGAATTAGACCTCTTCTCTAAGCCCATTTTTCAAAGGCAGGACACATTGCTGGTGTGTGCAAATCTTGATCCAAGGGGTGGCTGTGATGACATAGCCTATACATATTAGACTTGTTGCAGTGCAGAACAGAACCAAGAGTGGGAAAGAATGCCGGGCTTTGTACTAAGAAATGAGAGGCGGTTCTCCCCATGCTGAGGATAACAGGCACAATCACTGTGAACAATGGTTTGGCAGTTTATGTGTATATATAAACACACATGTATATAAACAAATATGTTGATTTCTGCTGGTTCTGGGCCTTTATATATATATATAGATAGATACAGAGAGAGAGAGAGAGAGAGTTAGACACATATATATTGTTAGACAGAAATAACACCACTATTCATTATAGTGAAAACTAGAAACAACCAAGATGTTCTTCAATGCTGAAGTGTATAAATAAATTGCAGTATAATCATACAATGGAGATAAACCCACGCACATATGGTCACCTTATTTTTGATAAAGGAGGCAAGAATATACAATGGAGAAAAGACAGCCTCTTCAATAAGTGGTGCTGGGAAAACTGGACAGCTACATGTAAAAGAAATTAGAACACTCCCTAACACCATACACAAAAATAAACTCAAAATGGTTTAAAGACATAAATGTAAGGCCAGACACTGTCAAACTCTTAGAGAAAAACATAGGCAGAACACTCTATTATATAAATCACAGCAAGATCCTTGACCCACCTCCTAGAGAAATGGAAATAAAAACAAAAATAAACAAATGGGACCTAATGAAACTTAAAATCTTCTGCACGGTAAAGGAAACCATAAACAAGATGAAAAGACAACCTCAGAATGGGAGAAAATATTTGCAAATGAAGCAACTGACAAAGGATTAATCTCCAAAATTTACAAGCAGCTCATGCAGCTCAATATCA
>NC_041219.1:23266413-23271242 GCF_002837175.3 Physeter macrocephalus
AATAAACATTTCTCCAAAGAAGATAAACAGATTGCCAACAAACACATGAAAGAATGCTCAACATCATTAATCATTAGAGAAAGGCAAATCAAAACTACAATGAGATATCATCTCACACTGGTCAGAATGGCCATCATCAAAAAATCTAGAAACAATAAATGCTGGAGAGGGTGTGGAGAAAAGGGCACCCTCTTGCACTGTTGGTGGGAATGTAAATTGATACAGTCACTATGGAGAAGAGTATGGAGGTTTCTTAAAAAACTAAAAATAGAACTACCAGAAGACCCAGCAATCCCACTACTGGGCATATACCCTGAGAAAACCAGAATTCAAAAAGAGTCATGTACCACAATGTTCATTGCAGCTCTATTTACGATAGCCAGGACATGGAAGCAACCTAAGTGTCTACTGACAGATGAATGGATAAAGAAGATGTGGCACATATATACAATGGAATACTCTAAGGGCAGGACAGAAATAAAGATGCAGATGTAGAGAATGGACTTGAGGACACGGGAAGGGGGAAGGGTAAGCTGGGACGAAGTGAGAGAGTGGCATGGACTTATGTATACTACCAAATGTAAAATAGATAGCTAGGGGAAGCAGCCGCATAGCACAGGGAGATCAGCTCAGTGCTTGTGACCACCTAGAGGGGTGGGAGAGGGAGGGTGGGAGGGAGATGCAAGAGGGAGGAGATATGGGGATATATGTATATGTAGAGCTGATTCGTTTTGTTATAAAGCAGAAACTAACACACCATTGTAAAGCAATTATATACTCCAATAAAGATGTTAAAAAAAAAGTCATACAGGGGCTTCCCTGGTGGCGCAGTGGTTGAGGGTCCGCCTGCTGATGCAGGGGACGCGGGTTCGTGCCCCGGTCCGGGAGGATCCCACGTGCCGGGGACCGGCTGGGCCCGTGAGCCGTGGCCGCTGAGCCTGCGCGTCCGGAGCTGTGCTCCGCAGCGAGAGAGGCCACAGCAGTGAGAGGCCCGCCTAGCACACACACAAAAAAAAAAGTCATACAATGGAGTACTGACACCAATGAAATTGAATAAACTACCACTGCATCCAACACCATGGGCAAAGCTCACAAATATAATGCTGAACCAAAGAGGCCAGATACAAAAGAGTATGTGCCATATGATTCCATTTATATAAAGTTCAAAAACAGGCAATACTAATCTATAATGACAAGTCAGGATAGTGATAGCTCTGGGGAGAAGGGTAATGCCTGGGGGTGGGAAGTGCTTCTGGGGTGCCACCGATGTTCTATTTCTTGATCTGAGTTACAGTTACACAAGCGTGTTCAATGTATGAAAGTGCATTGAAATGTACTTAGGATTTATGTATGTATTCTATATGTATATTTTTTCAATAAAAATGTATTTTTTTAAAAAACCTGTGCCTTATCTCTTAGGCTTGTTGTGGGGGTTAAATAATTCAATAGTCCCAAGCTCCTGGGACAGGATATGACACAGTGAGTGCTGTGTTGTTGTCATCACACCTAGGATGTCAGTGCTCTCTTTCTAAAACCAACCCTGATTCTTTCAACTCTCGGTTCTAAGAATTGAAGCACCTGCTAATGATCGCAGAGCCTAGTGGCTCATCAGATAAGATAACTAGCAGCATCAGTTAATGGAGCCCCATCTAGTTGTCAACTCCTATACCTGGTGCCCTGCGTGAGACACGGTAGCCACACAATTCAGCATCAGTAGGAAGGGAGCTCAGGGCCTCCCACGCCCAACTCAGCATAAGAGCCACTCGCCCGAGGACATCTACCCGGCATCTCCAGGAGAAGCATTTGCACCATTTCTATATGTTCCTGTTGCATTGTGTGTTCTTTCACAGTGATTGTTGCATTCTATAGGTGTCTCCCCGCAGGCTACGAGAGAGTAGAGACTGCCTCTTTTATTTCTTTCTTCCCAGTGCTTAGCACTGTGTCTGTCACATGAGTGATTCTCAATAACTCTGAATCAAAGACAAAAATTCCTGACCCATAGCAGGCGTGTAATACAACTTAATCCCATTCCTCTCATCTTTTTCTTTCCTCCTCTTTTTAAAGTCTTTCTCTCTTTCTGTAGTTTTTTCTTCCAGCCAGGGGAACCTATATGATGAGACAGAGAAACCTCTGAGTCTGTTCGTATGAGACCCTTTATTAACAGTCTAAACTAAATAGTCTAAACAGTTTAAACTGAAGCAGTGACTGAGCCCACCTTAAAATGACGGCATACCCCAAGTTCATACCATGATTTCACTCTCTAATGGGACAAATGTTTCCACTGAAGAAATTCGTCACCAACTTGTCATTTAAGCAGCAAACACCTCCAGTGGATGGGGTCTTTCAGGATTGTGGGTAAAGCTTCCAAAGAATCATTCATGCTATGTGAAATGGAAGAACAACAAATTCAACAGCTGATAGCAACACAACCCACTTCATCTGGGGACAAACAGGTACAGCTAATGCACTTCACAGGCTACCATGAATGCCTTACAAAATACCTCCAATAAGAGAAGGGGGGTCCAGAAAGAGAACTCAGTATCCAATGAGCATTTGCTTATGGTGCACAAGCACAATATTTTGCACGTAGTGTTTTATTTAAACAAACAAAAATTACTGAACACTGATGTGTAATTGGCTGTGAACAAAATTAATTTCTAGGATTTTTTTCTGTAGAAATACGTATGTGCACAATGATATATGAAAAAAGTTCATGAAATAATTATTTGGGATAGTGAAAAGTTAGAATTAATTGAAATGTTTATTGTTAAGAGAAAACTCAAATTATGATACAGCCATACTATGGAGTGATATGCAGTTGATAAAAGAACCTAAAAGTGCCTCTATATGGACTGGCATGGAAAGATGTCTAAGTTACTTAAGGGAAAAACACTGCAGAACAGTATATTTATTTACATAAAAATTTAAAATAAAGAAATATGCTTATAAAGTACAAGAAAATCATGCAGAAGAATTCACGCCAAAAGATTAATTGTGATTACCTCAGAGAGGAAGACTTTAGAGAAATGAGAAAGGGGGAGAGGCAGGGAGAGAAAGGGATGACATTTTACTTTTTCCCCATTTATGTTTCCTACTTATATATTCAAGATTTGCTTGAACCGTTCACAATAGCTTGTATTAGTTGAAAACTTTTAGAAACTTTGAGGTATTGGATTACTTTGGAAACAGGTTTCGAATCAGCTTCATTGCTTATCTTGGGCATTTACTCCATCTTTCTAGCAGTTTCCCCAGCTATAAAATAATTACATTACTATTTCATGATATGGTAGCAGGAGATGATCTATGTAAAGCTTTTAGCCCACTGCCTGATACTAATAAAATTGATTGGTATAGGTTAACTATTTCTGTGTAATAAAGCATCCCAAAAACCAGTGGTTCAAAGTAACAACGATCTTTATTATCACTCATGCAAACATAGCTTTTCTGGGGATAGGCTGATATATACTGCGTTTGGCTGGGCTGCTCTGCCGAGGTTAGCTCTGTTCCACAAACCCCTCATCCTTCTTGAACTAATGGGATAATCAGGGCATGTCCTTCTCACAGTGATGGCAGAAGCACAGACAGCACAAACATGCAAAGTCTTTTAATGCCTTAGGCTCAGAACTTACACACTGCCATTTCTACTTCATTGGCTAAGAAAATCACCCCAAAGTAAAGGGGTGTAAAAATATACTTTGCTAAGGGTGATCAATAATCCCCAGTTGCCTAAGACTAAGGGGCTTCCCAGAATGTGGAACTTTTCATGCTAGAACGAGGAAAGTCCTGGGTAAACCAGGACCAGTTGGTCACTCAACATCTCTCTACTCCTTTAGCAGGATAACTTCAAAGTCACTCAGCAAAGAGCATGGTATCGGGACTGAGTGAAGAATTGGGACCAAGGATGCAATTTACCACACTTTTAATAATGTTATCTCTCGAGGAAAACAGGCAAATTAGTGGGTAGTCAAAATTATTTTTGGTAGATTGGTTTTAGGTTGGCCAAACAAAATCAGATCCTCCCAAAGTCTCCATGAACAGAATATTTCCCAGAATATTCTCAAAATTGAAAGTGTTTTGGTAGCAAGGGGCTATGGCATCAGATAGGTGACCAGTCTGGATTCTCAAAAAAAGCATAAGAGGCTTTTCAATCCAATTCTAACTTCATTTGACAGAGAATAAGATGTCTCTTTTAAGACCAGTGAGAATCCCTCTTGTCTTTCCTTCTAGGGAGAATACTTTGCTTGTAACAGACTCTTAGCAAGAACAAGTTGCTTGACTTTTAATCATGTGTTTGTGTGGGAACATTAATATTTATTTAGTTCCCTCAGCTTCACTAATCCTTTTCCCAAAAACCACAGTGTGTGGTTGTCCAGAGGTTAAATCCATAGAGCCACAGGGAGCCTGTTGTTTCCTGATCTCCACCACTTCCTTCTTCCTGTCTAGACTATATATTTCTCACCTGCAGACAGACTCCTACTGGATAAGATCAGTGCACAGTCACAAATCACAATGAATGATTCCTCTCTCTTCATAACCATCTTCTTTACCTGAAACATGCCAGAGGGAGGCCTCTTGAAGTCCACAGATATTTGGGTTTTCAAATCTTAAAAAAAAAAAAATTTAAGGAAAAGCAGGACTCTAGACATTCCCCATGAGAATGTGCTATTAAAATACCTTGGGGTTTGGGCTTCCCTGGTGGTGCAGTGGTTGAGAGTCCGCCTGCCGATTCAGGGGACAAGGGTTCGTGCCCCGGTCCGGGAGGATCCCACATGCCGCGGAGCGGCTGGGCCCGTGAGCCATGGCCGCTGAGCCTGCGCCTCCGGAGCCTG
>NC_041219.1:23271282-23360904 GCF_002837175.3 Physeter macrocephalus
AAAAAAAAAAAAAAAAAAAAAAAAGATACCTTGGGGTTCATTTTTGTATGAACTTGGAGAATGAAACAAAGAAATATTCATATGCTAATTTAAACATATACAACTGAGACAGAGCTATCAAAAGCATTGGAGGGTCAATGTGTCAGGTTGTTTTGCAACTTCACGGAAAATCAGAGTTTAAGTGACCTCTGGGGCAAGTATCCGGCCACTAACCTCTTCACAAATTCCAATCCAGGTGCCAATACAAGTGAATTAAACTGCTTAGAGCACTTCTAATGATGAAGAATGTGTAGATAGATTACCTTAAATTATAATCAGTAATTTTAAAGGGACCCAATCATCAGCTTTAATACACTCTACCCAGATTAAGTAAGTGGGCTCAACCAAAGAATAAAGGCCTTTTTAGCTGCCCATCCTCCCTCACAGATGGACACTTCCCCCCTTTCTGACATTCCACAGGCTATAGTTCTGAACAGACCACCTGCTCTGAAAGACCTAGAAGCAATTTAATCTAAAAGTTTAAGAGGCTGTTAATCACCTGGGACTCATAGACTCTGACAATATCTTTGCGCTGCCTGTGATTCCAGCACAGCTGAGCACCCAGGCCATTCCCAGCTTGCATATAATGAGGGCAAGCTGATCCCCGAGCGGGGCTTCCTCCTAGTCCTTTTGATCTGTTGCCTCTCCACCCCATCTATTTTCATTCTTGTTTTAATTTGATGAGGCAGGTGGTCAAGAAGTACATCATTCCAGGGAGATGGAAAAAGGCATGCAGTAAATAATAATCAGCAGTGTTGCTACCTCCAGCCTTTCTTTAAGTGATCTCACATGGCATTAGGACCACAATGATAAACCAGGATACTGAGCTTATAAGTTAACCATGACACTCTCTGAGAAGGGTGGACCAACAAACATTTTATGAGAGCAGGCTGATGAATAAATGGGAACGAGATAAGACAAAGTGATAATGTCCCCTCAGCATTTAAATCATCAAGAGAATTTTTTTTAAAAATTGCAAGACAAATATCTACCTTGATTTAAAGGCTGCTCAGCAGATAGGAAATAAGGAAGAATCTATTATGCCACAGAAAAGTTCTCCAGAGAACTGAGGCAATTTTTTTTCTTAATATGAGCCGTTGATTAATAACTTGGGGAAAAAAATGTTTAGGGAGTTAGAGACTTGTAATTTTATTTCCTTCTGAGAATAGAAAGTGCGGAAGGAGGGAGAGTCACTTGAGTAATCAGCATTGGAAGATTTGAGTCTGGGAAAAACAGAGGAAATTAAGTTAGGGAGTCTTATAGAAAGAGATGGAAGTTTGTAATATAAGGTCTTCATAGAGATAAGAATGATAACAGTTTCCTAGGGCTAACTATGTGTTAGGAACTTCCCATGCTAATTCTATTCTGTAGGGCAGGCACTATCACATATTCCATCAGTTCTAAAATAAACGCATACACAGGCAGATTTTGTATATATTTAAATTTAATATACACATATATATCATAATATCAGATAGATGATAGATAGATACACATATATAAAACATTTTAACACAGGATTGATGTCACCTTACAATCACCATAGACCAGAGGGCAGACATGATCTAATTCTATCATTGTCTGTGCATGTGTAAACTCATAATACTGTCACTTCAGTTGACTTATGCACGTCCTTGGCACTGCATATGTTGGGTTTAATTGCTGTTTAAAAATCTTTTACACTATGATCTGGTGTTAAACTAAAGATTATTTTACAAGCAGAGCCAGCATAAAAGCTGAGCAAGAAAGTGGATTAAATTTGGTATTAGTAAAGCAAGTATTCATCACAGGAAAGAAAGACCCTGATTTCATATTTGCTTACAAAGCAACAACCAAATGCTTTAGGGGGCCCTAAGTAATGAAGCTACTAACAAATAGATGAAGCTATGTTTCCTTTCATTACTGAGATTTACGCAAAATAATTGCCTATCACATGGCAAGCAATGCAAATGAAGGCAGGACAAATGACCAAATACCCAAGAACAGCTTAAGGACACTTTCACACTTGGAGAGCCTGGTTTGTCTAACTCATGTGTGATTAGCAGTGTTGTTTTGTAATTTTCTTACTGGTAGAGAAAATCATGGTGCATCTTATGTCCAAAAGCACTTAGATCAATTAACTAGGGTATTACTACATCTTTTCTACAGATAATAATTCAGAGGCTCAGATAAGTTAAATTACTTGCCCCAAAGCCCACAGAGAGTGAGTTCTTAAAGACATTCTTTAAAATGAGGTCAGTCGGGCTTCCCTGGTGGCGCAGTGGTTGCGCGTCCGCCTGCCGATGCAGGGGAACCGGGTTCGCGCCCCGGTCTGGGAGGATCCCACGTGCCGCGGAGCGGCTGGGCCCGTGAGCCATGGCCGCTGGGCCTGCGCGTCCGGAGCCTGTGCTCCGAAACGGGAGAGGCCATAGCAGAGGAAGGCCCGCATACCACAAAAAAAAATAATAATAAAAAAATAAAATGAGGTCAGTCTGATTCCAGAACTTAAGGTCTTAACCATTATGATAAACTACTTCCCAATCAAAGAAGATTGACCTAGTCCTTTGAAAAATTAAGTCAGATCATGGCACTTCTCAATAAATATTCATCTCAGTATAGAGTAAAAGTTGAGAAGTCTTTTTACAAGGGCCTACAAGACCTCAGGGCATCTTTGGTCCTCCCCTTCTCCATCTCATCTCCTACTGCTCTCCCTCACACTCTGCTCCAGTTCCACTGGCTCCTTGCTTTTCTCTTATCATGCTAGCAAGCTGCTCCTACTTCAAATACGCTCCTACCTCATGGCCTTTGCACTTGCTGTTCTCACTACTTGGAATACTTCCCACCACCCTGTATAAAATAGAAGCACTCTACCCCATCTCAGGTCCTCTCCATCCCCTTTAACTTGTTTTATTTTCTCCATAGCATATTACTATGTGAAATATTAGCTATGCCTTTGTTCATTTGCAACAATGTAAGCAAGCTTCAGAGGGCAGGGGCTTTGTTTTATGCATTTCTGTATCTGTATGGAGAGTGGGTACTTGATAAATGAATGAAAAAAACAAATCTTCCTCTGAAAATGTCACTACACTATCTTTCCCTTCTGTTTTGTTGATTCAGAAAATTATCATAAATTGGCATCTGTAGATTATTATTACTTATAAATCAGTAAGTAATTCTGTTTTTCACTCCTTTTGGGGCTTAATAAAGAGTTATGCTTTTGTAGTAGAATGTTCCCAAATGCAGATTCCAGAGCCAGACTACTTGGATTTTAATGCTGGCTCTACCACTTGCCTATGTGAAGCCATGAAAGTTACTCAACTCCTCTGAGTCTTAGTTTTCTCATCTGTAAAATGGAGACAATAATAGGACTAACCTCTGAGGATTCTAACAAGGATTAAATTAAGTAATATAGGTACATGTCCAGGCTCATGCTAAGTATTAAATGAACTATTTATTTCGATTGGCAAACTATTTCCATCTTACCTAACAGGAATCATTAAAATGATTCTGAATCGAGGGAAATTTTTCCCCCAAGGGACATTTGGCAATACTGGAGACAATTTTGGTTACCACAGCTGGGCACGCTACTGGTATTTATCAGGTAAGAAGCCAGGGATGCTGCTAAACATCTTGCAGTGCGGGCGTGTGAGAGGGGCCACAACAAAGAATTACAGAACCTAAATGTCAGTAATGTCACTGAGGAGAAACTGTAGAGATAGAGAACATTTGTTTCAACATACTGAAAACTCCAGCCTTTCAGAAAAAGTAAGAAATTTAAAGGGGGAAGCTTTTTTTTTAAGCTAGCACCACTCTTTCTGTCATGCCTGTAAAATCAGCTTAGAGATGAAAATCCACATTCACATTGCCCCACTCTAGAAGCCTGGCCTTAAATCTTTGCCTTTTATAATTTATGGACAAGGAGATGCAGGTGCTGCTGCCCAGACCCCAGAACTCCCAGGCAATTTTCCTTGGAGATTCTATGTTCATTATTCAGTTCTACATCAGACCACTAGAGGGTACAGAAACACCATCA
This sequence comes from Physeter macrocephalus, assembly GCF_002837175.3. Lineage (NCBI taxonomy): Eukaryota > Metazoa > Chordata > Mammalia > Artiodactyla > Physeteridae > Physeter > Physeter macrocephalus. The sequence continues at coordinate 23,275,334 of NC_041219.1, forward strand.
ATCGGAGGATTTAGGTGCCAGACTCAGTTTTCAGTAATGTAAATCTTAATAAAATGCTAAATTATTCCTGGTCCCTAAAATAAAAACTACTCAGGATATCTTTATTAAACACTTCTGTAGGTACACAGTTTAAAAGGCTGGTATTCAAGTATTTCACTCTAATTGTCATCACTCCCAAACTGTAAATTATGGCAGTAATTTAATTCAATGTCATCTGTTAAATGGAAATCTAATAAATAACCACTAATGATGTTATGAAAAGCCTGAGGCTATTACGATGCTATTATGATAATATTTTATGACTATACTGGTAAAACTCTCTTTAATGAAGATTTGGTTATGCTATGAGTTAAATCATATCAAACAGATATATATGATTTTATCCACCAGGAGTTAAGCAAAAATTAAGCAGGAATTGGAACCTAAATATGAACTCCAAGTTGGACTAAATAGCATTATTATGCTGAAGGCTGAAACAAACATGAACCAAAGGATTAATGATCATTGTCCTAAAAATATTACATTAGGACAAACCTGAATGACTGAAAAAATATTAGGGCATCACTAAATATTTAGATATATCTCTATTTCACACACTCAGATTTAGGATAGAGGCACTGAGGAAAAGTTATAGAAAACTTTGGAAGGAAACGATTAAAGAATTATTTTAAAGAGCAGAGTGTCCACCTGTTTCTCCTTTCAACTAAAAGTTAACAGAAGTGTGGACACAAATATTGTGCAGGTGATTCCTAAACTTGTCCTTGTGACATCCCAAGTTGTTCACAATTATCTCTAAAGAGGTTGCAAAATTCCATTTGAAAATAATTTTAATTAACTTACACACACATGCACACACACACAAACATAAATGAACAAAACTGCTGTGTATTTTGCTACAGAGCTAAAGAGCTAAAAGATGGTGTCAAATCCAATAAATGAGAATAGGATCAATGATTCAGAAAGATTTAAGTATCAGGCTTTAGGAGACTGCATAGAATAGTGGTTAACTACATAGGTCTGATATCAGAGACTATCTGGGTTTGAAAACTGCCTCTACCAGTTAATAGATTTTTAAAAATTGAGATATACTTGATTTACAATATTATATAAGTTTCAGGTGTACAACATAGCGATTCACAATTTTTAAAGGTTATATTCCATTTATAGTTATAAAATATTGGCTATATTCCCTGTGTTGTACAACATATTCTTGTAGCTTATTTATTTTATACATAGTAGTTTGTACCTCTTAGTCCCCTACCCCTATCTTGCCCCTCCCTCCTCCCCTCTCCCCACTACCAGTTAATAGTTTTGAAGTTCTGAGAAAATTATTTCACATCTCTATACTTTAATTGTAAAATAGCTGTAACTATCAGTACATTTTCCCTCGTAGGTTTGATGTGGGGATTACATGAGTGAATACAGGCATAGCACTTAGAACAGTGTCTGGCACATGTTAACTCTATGTAAGTGCTTCCCATTATTATAATTTCTATTAATAGCTAGATTAACCCGAGATAACATCTATACCTCTTCTCTTTTCAATTGGCCATGCCTTTTCTTTTTTTTTTTTTAACATCTTTATTGGAGTATAATTGCTTTACAATGTTCTGTTAGTTTCTGCTGTATAACAAAGCGAATCAGCTATATGTATACGTATGTCCCCATATCCCATCCCTCTTACGTCTCCCTCCCACACTCCCTATCCCACCCCTCTAGGTGGTCACAAAGCACCGAGCTGATCTCCCTGTGCTATGTGGCTGCTTCCCACTAGCTATCTGTTTTACATTTGGTAGTGTATATATGTCCATACTAGTCTCTCACTTTGTCCCAGCTTACCCTTCCCCCTCCCCGTGTCCTCAAGTCCATTCTCTACATCTGCGTCTTTATTTCTGTCCTGCCCCTAGGTTCTTCAGAACCATTTTTTTTTAGATTCCATATATATTTGTTAGCACATGGTATTTGTTTTTCTCTTTCTGGCTTACTTCACTCTGTATGACAGACTCTAGGTCCATCCGCATTTCTGCAAAAGGACCCAGTTTCATTCCTTTTTATGGCTGAGTAGTATTCCATTGTATATCTGTACCACATCTTTTTTATCCATTCTTCTTTCAGTGGACACTTAGGTTGCTTCCATGTCCTGGCTATTGTAAATAGTGCTGCAATGAACATTGTGGTACATGTCTCTTTTTGAATTAAGGTTTTCTCAGGGTATATGTCCAGTAGTGGGATTGCTGGGTCACATGGTAGTTCTATTTTTAGTTTTTTAAGGAACCTCCATACTGTTCTCCATAGTGGCTATATCAATTTACATTCCCACCAACAGTGCAAGAGGGTTCCCTTTTCTCCACACCCTCTCCAGCATTTATTGTTTGTAGATTTTTTGATGATGGCCATTCTGACCGGTGTGAGGTGATACGTCATTGTAGTTTTGATTTGCATTTCTCTAATGATTAGTGATGTTGAGCATCCTTTCATGTGTTTGTTGTATTCCCTTTCTTTCTTTTTTAAAGTATCACTCAATCATTTTTTCTCCAAGAAAAGTGAGAGACAGAACATATCAGAGACTTCATGGACCTTGAGAAATAAGAAAAAGTTGACTCACTTTGTCCTATCATAATCATCATAATAGAGACAGCCCTTCAGTTTTTTCCTTTTCCTTTCCTTTCCACTCGCCCATTATATGCCCACTCCATCTTTTTTATCAGCATTGACCTAAGCAAAAGGTGCAAATAAGGGAGGGAGGAGAAGTTATTTATTTTTATTTTTTCATTGAGCCACCAACCCTCAAGCCAGGCACGAGGTTAAATATAATCTATAACAGAAAAAGCCTCTTAAAGCTTTGGTAAGGCACCCTTTGAAAAAGTCACATGAATTAACGGGAACACCACTTTTTTCCTTTTATCAGGTTCTAGGAAGTTTCACTGGCTGCTGAACTTTTTCTTTTCCTCCTGTAACAACTGGTTATCATTAACTTGTGATAAGACCAGATCCAAGAGGGAATATATCCAGGAAGTGGGGAATCGAAGGAAAGGAAGAATGTAGGAGAAACCCAGAACCCAAATCTTGTCATCATATCAGCCCTGCAATAGTTAATGCCTTGACCTGTTGCCATAGAAACAAGACCTCAATGTCAGAGTAACATGGGTTTCAGGTCATAGAGCACACCTCCCCCAGTACTTCATTCAACTTCAATCAATTTCATTTCATTCAGAAAAATCCTCATTTGGGGAGGTCAGTCCCAAATCCTAAAAAGGCCAAAATGTCAGGTGCTCAATATATTAAGTTGTAATTACATTAGTGAAAACTCACTAACCCATGTCACAATCAGCCTTGTATCACATCAGTATATTATGTATTCCATTATAGCAAGACCAAGTTGCCCAGAAATGAAAAATTGAAATATGCGTGAAACTGAAAATAAGTACCACGATGTCTGTATTAATTTTATTCTCTTTATTTTTAACTAGATAGGGCCTCTCTAGATGAAAAATGCCTTTAAGTATTTTTTTTACACCACAGAGCATAATTGTGAAATGACCAGACTCTAGAAACAGGTGGGCTGGGTTTGGATCCTGACCTTGGCACTTATTATATAATCTTTGTCAAAATCCCTAATTCTCTGTCTCAGTTTTTTCCTTTGTAGAATAAGAAGAATAGTTCATACCTCAGAGGATCGTTGTAAGAATTAAATGAGTTAATATCAATATATACAGAGTACTCAGTGCCTAGCACATTACAAGCACTATGTAGATGTTTGTCATAATAAAAATAATTATTTTATTATAAATTATAATGACTTGATGAGAGAAAGAAAAACTTCATTTTGTCTTTAGATGCTCAGTTTTTATTTTAATTTGAAAAGTCCTATTTGCCATGCTTCAAACATTAAAAAAAAATCATACTTTTATTATATGCAATGGCTAAATGAGTAAATAGGACTTCAAAAGAGGGGAAAAGTAAATTCACTCAAGATGAGTTTCTTTTTTTTTTTTTTTCATTTTTTGTTTTTGGGCACTGTGCAAAGCATTTTGCTACCTCCAGTTACAGTTCAGGACAACCCCTGGTGAATGAATGAATGATGAACAGAACAGTTTCGTGACCAACCAGCAGCCAGGCCCATTCATTCTAATTATGGGACCAGATCGGAAATTACTTAGCAACCACTTGAGTAAATGATGGGGAAGGAAGGCTCTGCAGAGCAGTTTCATAATTGCAATCAAGCAAACATCATTAAAGACTTTCTCCTGACCATATTTCCCGAGCTCCGCTTATCTGCGAGTCATCAGAATAAACAGGTCCAGTTAAAGAAAACAGGGCCATACTCCTCAGATCATGGATGCCCAGACACACATGGTCTCAAAACCCTTGGAAGAATGCTTGCTGGTTCCTTTGGCTCATAGGAGGGCAAATACAATATTACATAAAGGAATGTTTTGGATTGTAAATCTTTACCAGGACATAGGGTCAGTGTCTTGTATAAGCATATCTAATCCCTGGGTAGGACTGCCACTTGAATATTTCTTCTCTATGCCACCCTGTGACACAGTTCTAGCTCAGTTCTACCATCTCCATCTAATCTTCTAAGAGCCTATAGGGTCAGAAGGATCTGAGAAGTTGAGTTCAGCCTCTCGGTCATTTTTCCTATAGAAGGTCACAGGCTACAGCATGAACATTTCCACCTTGTAAAATCCAACTCCCCTTGAGGCATCTACTCTGTACACATTTATAGAACACCTACTATGTTACATATATTGGGTTTTGTGTTAGGAATACAAAATTAAATACAATTATGTCTTTGCTTGTATGAAGCACATTGCTGCAAGAGAGAGGTGTGAGAAAACACACAATGACAGTACATTGTGAAATAGTTCTACAGGAGTGAGAACAGCATGCTATGTGAGTACATAATAATAGTTAAAATAGTTAACATTTCTTTTCTATCAAGAACTGCTCTACAAGTCTACACACATTAACTCTTTCATCCTCATGACAGTCTTGAAGGTAAACTGAGGTGCTGAGAGGTTAAATGACTTAGGGTCACACAGTAAGTGTCACAGCCAGTTTAGATGAAACATGTACCCCACCCTGGGAGGATCAAGAAGACTTCTTGGAGGAAGGAGGTGGAGTATGCAGGTACCTGAGAGATGGATGTGACTCAGTTAGATAAAGTAGGGGAAGGGCATCCTATCAGAGGGAAAAATATGTGCCAGCCTCACCCTTGGACCCAGCAATAGGACCTAGTGCTCTAGCACTCCTCCAGCTGTGTCCTTCTCTCTGGTTACAGAGTCTACAGGGACAAGGGCTCATGCCCACCCAGAGCCTGTTCCCATTCCTTCCATTCTAGACCATGCTCTCGAAACCAGGACCCCCAAAGTCTTTGCCCCAGTGGGGCTCCAGGCCCCCTTGCAGAACCTGTGTGGCTTCTTCCACCCTCCTAAGAGAGGGCCAAGTTGCTTATGTGCTTGCTGCTAGGGAATGGCCACGTGCAGGGGTTGTGGATGTGGTGCCTGGGTGTGCAGGCTGGGGTGTCCAAACACTCACACAGAAAACACATTGTGCAGGACAGATCGAGGGGTGGGAAGAGAAGGCTTTTGGGCTGGGGGCTGGGAGCTCTCTCCTGTACTATGACATTCGGATGTGAAACTCTGAAGAGTCTGAGGATTGAAAATCTAAACCTAGCTTTCTAGGTAGTTACAAACGTATTTTATCAAAGGTGAAGGATAGAACACATTTTATGTAACAGCATGTTAGCTTAATCTACACATTTGAAGAATTTGGAAATATGGCCTGTGGCCTTCATTTGTACTCAAGCCCTCAGCCCTACAAATGGGGAGGTAAACCTCCTAAGTGTGAGGGATGAAGATGGGAGAAAGCACAGCTTGCCAGCGAAACTAAATGTAGCTTAGCAAAGCTCAGGCCTAGAATGGGAGACAAAGACATCAGAGACGCTCCTGCCTGCCTAGTGACTTGAACTTAATTTGGAAGGCTGCAGAGATCATTACAGATTTTAAGCTGGAGAGTTAAGCCAGCATTGGGTTTGGAGCACTCACATCATATGTGTCAATCTGTTCTGTCTCCAAAAGAAACACACGATGATATTTATATTCTCACTTCTTCCCTTTGCCTCTAAACAGATGCAGGAAAGAAAAAGAATGGTGATGTCTTTTACGGCTGTAGGAGTCCAAATAGCAAAGCCTGGTGCAGTTACAAGAGCAAACATGTAGGAGAAAAAATAGCAACCTGACGTTCTTATCTGACCTACCCAACTGGAGAGAGCCTGAAATCACATATTCAGAGAAGCCAGGCAGCCAAGCCAAAGCCCAAGAGCCCACAGATGTCAAGGGCAGGATGTCTGGGAATGGGTCAAGGGCATGGGGCAGAGCCAGGTGGGTAATCAAAGAGCTAACATAGACCTAATGCACATGAGGTACGGAGTCCCTGGCATGAGGCTTGCTATATACCCTGGCGTGTAGCAGGAGACTCCCAGTTATTGATTGACTTCCCAGAGCAAGGCCATTTAGGCCAGATGTTCAGATTAACATGTGAAGATTATTGCTGCAGCAGCCTCTGGGTTGTCAATAACCACTGCTGTGATGGCAGCAGGAATGCCAGGGTAGGTTCTTGACTGGCCTGTTCCAAGAGAATGACCTTGGAGTTAGAAAATGCTACCCACCCTTTTTCTAAGCCTCCTGTGAGCTCCCTTCTTCCTGTCAATAAATCCCCAAGTGCTCCCATAAAACCAGCCAGCTTCCCATCTGTGTCATGAGCAGCTCTTGCCCCCAGACCAGCAAGGAAGTTTGAAACCCTGGAACTTGCTACTCAAAGTCATTTGTGAAGATGCAGATTTTCGATCATAGTTTGAACTGGCAAACCAGTGGCTCCTCCATTTTTAGCAAAGTGCATTTAACACAATGCTACATTATGTTTCTAGGCTCTCTCCTCAAATACTGGGATGCACTAATTGTGACAGATCCACTTGGCTATCCATGTACTCTGGGACAGCGGTCCCCAAAGGAAGAGGAGTTATTTTTTTATTTCCCTGGAGCCCCATGATTCCTGATACTCTGGTGAAGGGCAAGGCGATGTTGACAGGGAAGTCAATTTGCTGAGGCACAGAGCGAAGGCTCCACTGGCCCTGCTGTCTGCGTGTGGAGACACTGACAAGCTTGAGCAGAGACTGCAATGGAAGGGAGAGCAATCAACGCATGGGGGGCCTGGGCCTTAGCTACTGGCTACCAATCCCATTTGAGCAGATAGATTTTCATTAAAAATGTCATTTTGAAAATTAGAAAAGCATGCACACACATATGCAGCTAAACAGATGTTCATATTCCTCCTCCTCTTCCTTCTACAGTACTCACAGGAAACACATGTCTGTGTTGTCCTAAGTCCAGTCACTAATTAGCACGTTTCAGTAGCACATTTCACGGGAGGATAGCGAGGATTTCAAAGGGATTCCTTCCTTTTAAGTTGAGACAGCTGGTGCTAATTACCAAGCAGGAAAAGAATGTGCAAACAGATCATTGAGAAGCCATCGGTGGAACAGAAGGCTGAGGGGTCTTTGGGTCTTATGGTAGAACTCCTCTCCAGTGGTTGGAAGGGACTGCATATTATATACATCTTCACCTTGCCCCCAGGAAGCAGCTGTCCAGTTTCATCAGCCTGCAAGTAGGTGGGAAACACAGTCCAAGAGCATGAACTCAAAGATCACTTCACAGCATGCATGTAAATTTCACAGAAATACAGCAGAGCTCTTGTAGTAAACCATCTCCCTCTCAAATATGCACAGCAAAATAGAAGCTAAGCATGGCCTTTACCTTTTTAAACAAACCCGGGGATGATCGATTCAAAGTTCATCTTTATAATTGTGTTGCTATGAAATGAGGGCAATCTAGACACCCCAAATTATGCTAGTAAGGAAAAAAAGCATCTTGACTCTAATTTAGTCACACCACTAATGGAAAGAACACTAGACCAGAAATCAAGAGCTTTCTGATTCATACTCATCATGAGACTTCGGGAAAGTTATCTAGTTTTTCCGAGCCTCAGGTTTTCATCCGTAAATGGGAATAATGGTACTTACCACATAGGGCTATATGTGAACATTTTGGAATATTATAAAAGTACAACTCATCTAATTTGAATCTCTAGATAAAGGTAAAGTTATTGGGTATCTTTGGAATGTGGTTTCTAACAAAAGCCAACCAAAGTAATCTCAGCGGAAGTATATGAGTACCTTACAGAGGCAGTTGATGGTACTGGGTTCTGAGGCTACCTAGAGAAGATAGAAACCTTGCAGGATGACTAATTGGATTTTAGGAACTGGCTTCATAACTGAGAATAATTATGCCAAGACAGTGCAGCAGAGTCACTAAAGGTAAAAGTTCTGGAACCATACTGCCTTAGTTTCCAGTTCTGCTCTATCACTCCCAACCTGTGTGACGCTAGGCAAGTCACTTGACCCCCAACTGTGAGTTAAGGGAAACAGTAATGACACCAACTCATGGATGGTTTCCTTGTGAGGATTAAATGAGATGTAAAATAGGCACAATGCTTAATAGATTATAAATTTCATCTCAAACAGTATCAGTATTACCAGGGCAATGTTAGTACTATTATAGTCACAGAGCTAACAAGCTCATTTTCCTTTATTTTTATTTTAATTATTACTGTCAGCTAACATATATTGCTTCTATTGGGCAGCTTTTATGCATATTGATTCATTTAATCCTCAGACCAACCCTATGAGATATGTTAGTGAGTAGCAAAGCTGGAATCTGAACCCAGGCAGAAGCTTCCTCTTAATTATTTGCACAGATTAATGTGGGCCAGTGATTGAGATCGGGGTGGGGGCATTTAAGAGTGAACTACTTGGTACAGGGGTAGCTTGTACAGCTGGATTTGAATATGAAAATGTTACACATGCTTGCTGGGCTGAATGTCCCCCTACACATCATAAGGGAAAATATATTTAGCTGTTTTGACATTATAAAGTAGTCATGCCTTGACTTATCCAAAGCATTGCCATTTGTTCTTTTCTCTCCTTCATTATATCTATTTTCGGGAAACTGAAAACATTCTAAAAAATAAAGGAAGTGTTCCCCCATTCCAAATATTCTACTTTAAAGGCAAAAATAATAACTCAGAATAACAGCAAGATAAATTTGATGAATCAAATACCATTGAAAACCCACTTAACACCCACATTCAGTGTCTGTCTAAAAAGTTCCGACTTCTATCATTATTAACAAACCCCAAAGATTTCGCTCAGCTCTTTTGATATCAAAGAAAAAGAAATTTCTGAATCATTGCAAGTGGTTTTTATAAAACACCTAATTTTTAGGAACAGTGCCTACACCCATACCCTGCACATCAAGGAACTCGGTAAAAGTGCGTTGATTGCTCAAGTGCTGATGAATAGTGTCTGGTTGATATTACATGATATTTCCATAAGTGGAAAATGTAGCAATTTTTATGCATAGGCTCCTTTGAACCTGGGAAGGCGTACCTGCAAGATAATTAATTGGTGGCTGGCAGTGAAGTCTGTAGGTTTTATATAAGTCACTTGTATGAGGCCGGAGAAGGAAATTGTTTCATGTTTAAGGAGACAAACAGAAAGTCAAAGAGAAACAGTGACAAACAAGATGGCCTGAACAATACTTGGGGTCATTTAAAGAACAGAGTCCCTCTGAGCACTCTGAGGTCATGCCAGCTTGTCCAAAGACCTGCTCTTCCCCCCACTGGCTCTCTATCCCGGATTCCGGTTCTAGTCATGCCCATCGCTTGCCAACCAAGTTGCTACATCCTGCATCTGTGCTCTTATTTATGCTTGGCTTCCTCTCCAACTTTTCTTCCGTCTCTAATAATCTGTATCTTACCATTTTCAGACGCCTGATCAAAACCCATGTGCCAGCTCCTAGAATGTTGTTTTTTTGCACTCAATAGAACTTTACTCATTGGACCAGTACTATAACTCCTTTGAAATTAAATTCTTGCTATTCAATTATTCAACCAGGTCTTTTACACTTAAAACTTTTTTCTTACTAAACTGCTTGAGAATAGGGTACATAATTTCCACATCTTTTCCATCTGCCAATGAACTGCTCCTTGTGCTATGCATCACACCCAGTAGATATTCCAAGACTGTAGTAAATTATCCAGAATCTCATGCCTTCAACTTATCCATGCCATTGCGATGGCTCCGTGAAAGACATACGTATAATTAGTTCTTGGTACTGTGACAAGAAGTTGCAGAACCATCAGTGTTGACTCTGCCAGAATCTACAGATAACATCTGCTTAAATGCTAAGAACAGGTGGAAAGCTGCATGATCACAGTTAATGCATGGAAGGCCAGTTAACATGGTTATGAGCATGGTTTGGGAGTTCAACTCTCCAGCCTCTGCCACTTTATAGCTGGTTGAGCTAACTAACCTCTCTAACCTCAGCTTTCTCTTCCATAGGATAAAGATAATCACAGTATTCCTCTCATAGAGTTTTTATAAAGAGAAAGAAGATAATACCAATAGCACTGCACCCAGGACAGGGGAACCCCTCAATCAATATGTATTATTAATATCATGATTAAAATAATTAACCAAGAGGGCTTCCCTGGTGGCGCAGTGGTTGCGCGTCCGCCTGCCGATGCAGGGGAACCGGGTTCGCGCCCCGGTCTGGGAGGATCCCACATGCCGCAGAGCGGCTGGGCCCGTGGGCCATGGCCGCTGAGCCTGCGCGTCCGGAGCCTGTGCTCTGCAACGGGAGAGGCCGCAACAGAGGGAGGCTCGCATACCACACACACACACACTAAAATAAAATAAAATAATAATAATAATAATAATAATAATTAACCAAGAACTCAAATATGTTTTAAAGACACAACAGACTATTGCTAATGATATGCAATGTATCCCACTTTGAGGTTTAACTTTTACTAATATATATATTTACCTAGTATTTAAGTTATTTATAATTAATAGTCTTTAATCTTGAAAGCAGTGTGGTTTCCAGGTATCACTGTGGCTTGATAGTCATTCAGACATAGGTTAGAATTCTAGCTTTTCCACTTCCTAGTCAAATGGCAAAGGACAAGTTGGCTAATATCTTGAATCTTCAGTTTCGTTATCTGACATGAAGACAAAAATGTAATTCCTACTTTGCAAGATGGTTAAAGTTGCATGTAAATCCTCTAGCAGTCAGTAAAAGACAGCTGTCATGACTTCCGAGCCCCCTATTTTCCTGATTATCCTAAGGGACAGCAGCTGTGTAAGCTTAAGATCAATGTGTAGCAGAAAGCCACATGTCAGGACACTTCACAGAGCTCTACCTCTTCAGCTTCCTAGGGGCATTCTCTCTGAATCAAGAGGCAAGTATTCTGGGGGGAACAGACTCATGTGGGAGAGCTTGGAGTAAGCAATTTGTGGACTCATTTTCTATAGTGTTGGCAGAATGTGGGTTGTCATCACAGGCTGGGTATTGTCTTGCTTCCTGCAGTCTTACAATTGTCACACTGTGGCATGGTGTTATTTTCATCTCAATGATGCACTGATTATAAGGTAAAGCTGTACTGCCCGACCAATGTGCCAGGTGTCTGCTTTAATAACTCCAAGTGTTGTTACTTAAAAAAAATGCGTAGAGACATGGAGGGGAAACAAGGAGCCACCAACCAGCAAGCACTTCAAACCACACCACGAAGAGACCAGATGTTGCTAGGCTGTATTTTGTTTGGACAAGTTCTGCTTAATCTTCCCTGGAATCAAGTGAGGAATTCAACCAGAGCCTGCCCAGAGCAATAAAGTTGAAAATTATTTAGCAACATCTGGAACTGAGGGCAGTTTCTTTTTCTTTTCTCCACTGAGTAGGCGGTGAGAAGACAGGAGGTAGGGATACAGAACTACTCAAAGACCAAAATAAAAACTTAGGTAATTCAACTCATTTTTCCCTACATAAAATATAGAATTGGAGCCATTCATTCATTAATCCAACCTGTACCAGGAACTGGAAAAATTCAGGGGGTGTAATAATTATAACAAGGACAAACAAATAAATGAAACATAGTCCTTGACCTCAAGAGGCTTATATTCTAGAGGTTTAACAAGCAAAAACCAACCAAACAAAGCAATAAAAAACACCATAATTACAAGTTGAAATAACAGCTTTGAGCATTAAAAAAGAAAAAGAGAGATGAATCACAGGAAAGGATACTTACTGCAGAAATAGGCACCCAGAGAAGTTGTCATTTAAGCTGAGACATGAAGGATGGAAGGAGGAATAGATGTTTTCAGCTGAGGGAGGAGTATTTGTGTAGACCCTGAAGGCAGGAGGAAATTCAGTGTGTTCAAATGCCTGAGGGAAGAAGTCACTGAGAAGAGTGAATAACGGGAAGAGGGGTAGGATGAGAGTGGAAAAATAGTCAAGGGCCTCTAGGTCATGATGCATATCGTTAGTAGAATGGGAAACCATTGAACAGCTTTTAGAAGGAGGAAGACATGATGTGATTTAGACAATCTAATATAACAATCAGAGAACAGGCTCATGAGGCACTCCTGAAGCTCAACTCTGGCCTCAACCATGTATTCGCTGGCGACCTTGAGCAAATTGCTTTGTTTCCTCACCTGCAAAGAGCAATAATAATAGTATCTACTGCACCGTTTTGAGGTTTAAATGAATTATTTCATGGGAAACCAATAGAACAGTGACCAAGTCATAGTAAGTACTGAATTTTTCACTTTAAAATTGTTCATTTTATGTTATGCACTTTTCACCTCAAATTTTTAAAAAGAAAAAGAATGCATCTTCAGTTTCGTCTTGATCAACTGGATAAAGAGTTGCTTAAGTCAAACGAGAACAAAGGAGCTCAGTGTTCTGCTTGGGGCATTTGAATATGTGACGTTCATAATGTATACAAATGAAGAAGCAAGAAATAAGTTACCACAACTCAACACATAACATTTAAAACAGTGGAAATGAATGATATAAGTAAGAAGAAAATTTAGACAAAAGATAAGATAAAGACCTAGGACAACCTCTGAGAAATGCCAACATTTAAGAAGAGAACCCAACAGAGAAGTAGAAGGAAATTAGGAAACTGATCCTGGAAACCAAGAGATAAGCATGCTTCAAGCAAGTAGAATGTCAACTTTGACAAATATTGCTGAGAAGCCAAGGAAGATGAGCAGGGAAGAAGTTCACTGGATTTGACAAACTGAAGGTTGTTGTTGACCTGACCAGAGGGGGTTCCAGGTAGAAGAGGTGTAGAAGCACATTGGACTGGGTTGAAGAGTAGAAAAAAGATGAGGAGGTAGAAGCAGTTTGTTCAGTTATATATTTGGAGTTTGGTTCAAAGGAGAACAGAATATAAGTCAGGAGCTGAAACAGTATGTATTGTTATGTGAAACCAAAAAAGTCTTAGGAGGAAATAGTACAGCATGCTTGTACGATAAAGGGGATAATTAAATGAACAGTGAGATGTTACTGCTGAGGGAAAGCATGAGTAACTCAAGGAGCAAAGTCTTTGATAACGCAAGAGGTAGTGGGATCCAGAGCAAAAGTAGAAAAATATCCCTTCTTTTTAGAGGAGGAGCACTTCCTTCATTGTGGAGGAAGGAGAATTGGGATGCAAATGCACCAAATTGGCAGGTTTTGTGGTGGGAGGATGAGTTCATTTTCAATGACTTCTATTTTCTCAATGAAGTATATGAGTCTGGGTCATCAGTAGGAGGAGGATGTGTGGGAGGTTTGAGGAAAAAGGAGATGATATGGTACAGTCATCCCACAGAGATGGGGAAACATAGTTTGACTCCTGAGCAGCTCTGAGTGCCTGCTTGAGGTTTCTGAGTTCTCAATCAGTAATCTTGGCTTTGTGATTTTTCCCAACAAAGTTGCGTCTTGGGTTTGGGCAAGGAAGAATACTGCAACCTCAGAATAACTGTTATGATTCACCCCAGGCCTATCATATTCAGCTTCCTGATCATTGGCTAGTGAGCACTGAAGGAAGTTCAATAAGCCCATCTGTTAAATATAGAAGGGGAGAAATATCAGCATCAAGATACTTGGGCCTGGACAGCTGCCAGCAGTAGCAACAAGGTTATGTCCAAATCCTTGGCCCCAACTAGCCAAGGCATCCAGTAAGAAAACAGTCTTATAGCCACACTTGCAATGGTGATCGGAAAGGGTTGCCATGGAAATTGCCATATTAAAAAGATCAAAGTTGTCTCAGGACCTTCAGTGCAGCCTAATTTGGTGTGAGATATATCTGAATTAAAAGATAAAATACAGAAGAAATGGAAAGAAATGTATTTGTGTTTCTTCCAAGTATACAGCAATCTTGTTTGAACTAAGTTGTGTCGAAATAAGTTCTAAACGAGTGTGGTCTAAATTAATTACCTGATAAAGGAGCATGAGAAAAGAAAAAATAGAAAGCCTGTAAGTCCTACAGAAACCACTAAAATAAAAAGTAGGATATGAAGAAAGGATGGATTTTAATGGTGTCAGAAAAGGTTTTCATATAGATTAATTGAAGAAGGAATAGTGTAGCAACTGATGTTCTCATTATGGATCAGATGGATCCTCTGAGCTGTCCGTTGGGAGTTTTCCTGTCCTTGTCTTTCGTCACTTCATTTAGCAAGGCTCACATGTCCTCCCCTGCTGCTCACCATCTGTCCACACCTACTCCTCCTTCAGGAATCCGTTCTGTCTTCTCATTATGCTTCAGGTGTCAGTTTAACAAACTCTTCAGGAAGATTTCCTTTGTGGCATTCAGCCTTGTTTATGCCCTTTTATGGAGTATGCTTTCTTGAGGACACATTATTATTATAATTATGTTTGGGGGAGAATTGTTTAATAGCCATCTATTTCTGCTACCCACTATATTCCCAGTTCTTGGCATACATCCTGGCACACAGAGACCAGTACATAATTGTGGAAGGAAAGAAAAAAAGGGAAGAGGGGAAAAGGGGTAAAAAGAGGAAGAAGAACCACAGGGTGTCACTCAACCTACAAAGGTTTTCTCCTTCCTTTGAATTCATAAGAAACTGTTTTTGTGCCCTGTATTTAATACTTAAATATATACTACTCTGATACATCTCTTGTGTTTTCTGATGTACAAATACTGCACACATAGTTAAGTATTTAAATGAGCAAGACTCACACCATTTAAATGTAAGAATATAGGAAATAACCATATGCTGAGAATGGCATCAAACATGTGCTATAACATGCAGATAATTTATTATTAATCTTCTAGGGTTTTATCTGAAATATGATTTCTTTATTGATCTTATTCATTAAAAAATTTTTTAAATTGACATATAGTTGAATTACACTTTTTCAGGTGTACAGAAAAGTGATTCAGTTATACATATATATATTTATTCTCTTTCAGCTTCTTTTCCATTGCAGGTTATTACAAAATACTAAATATAGTTCCCTGTCCTATACAGTAGGTTCTTGTTGTTTATCTATTTTATATATAGTAGTGTGTATCTGTTAATTCCAAATTCCAAATTTATCCCTCCCCCCCCTTTCCCCTTTGGTGACCATAAGTTTGTTCTCGATGTCTGTGAGTCTATTTCTGTTTTGTAAATGAGTTCATTTGTATCATTTTTTTATATTCCACATATAAGTGATCTTATCTGATTTTGTCTTTCTCTGTCTGACTTACTTCACTTGGTGTGATAATCTCTAGGTCCATCCATGTTGCTGCAAATAGCATTATTTCATTCTTTTTTATGAGTAATATTCCATTGTATATTGGAATATACACATCTTCTTTACCCATTCATCTATTTATGGACATTTAAATTGCTTCCATGTCTTGGCTATTGTAAATAGTTCTGCTATGATCATTGCGGTGCATGTATCTTTTCGGGTTAGAGTTTTCTCCGGATATATGCCCAGAAATGGGATTGCTGGATCATATGGTAACTCTATTTTTAGTTTTTTAAGGAACCTTTGTACTGTTCTCCATAGTGGTTGCACTAATTTACATTCCCACCAACGGTGTAGGAGGGTTCCCTTTCCTCCACACCCTCTCCAGCATTTATTACTTGTAGACTTTTTGATGATGGCCATTCTGACCAGTGTAAAGTGATAGCTCATCGTGGTTTTGATTTGCATTTCTCCAGTAATTAGTGATGTTGAGCATCTTTTCACGTGCCTGTTGGCCATCTATATATCTTCTTTGGAAAAATACCTATTTAGGTCTTTTACCCATTTTTTGATTGGGGTTTTTTGTGTTTTTTTTTTTTATATCGAGCTGTATGAGCTGTTTGTATATTTTGGAAATTAATCCCTTGTCAGTTGCATCATTTGCAAATATTTTCTCCCATTCTGTAGGTTGTCTTTTTCTTTAGTTTTTGGTTTCCTTTGCTGTGTAAAAGCTTTTACATTTAATTAGGTCCCATTTGTTTATTTCTGATTTTACTTTCATTACTCTAGGAGCAGATCCAAAAAAATATTGCTGCAATTTATGTCAAAGATGTACTTGCCTATGTTTTCCTCAAAGAGCTTAATAGTATCCAGTCTTACATTTAGGTCTTTAATCCATATTGAGTTTACTTTTGTATATGGTATTAGATAATGTTCTAATTTCATTCTTTTACATGTAGTTATTCAGTTTTCCCAGCACCACTGGAACGTGAGCCTTTCCATGGAATAATATAATCCTCAAATGTCCTAATTGCCATGTAAAAGTAGCAAGGTGTTCTTACTTCTCCACTCTCATTGCCCATCACTCTCTGCTTCATGTTTTAAGCTCTATCAATTCTGAACAACCCTCATAGTTCCTCAAAGGCCCTTCCTTTCTTCTGACTGCAATGTTTTCTTCTGAAGATTTACTCACTCAAGACTTACTACATCTTTCACATCATTTAGGAAGCCCACCACTACCTCTGTTCTACATGAATTACTGTATGAGTCCCCAGTTCACTGCAGGACTGTGTCTCTTTTATCTCTGTATTCTCAGGGCTTAGTACATGAGTTGAAATCCACAAACTAAATAAACATCTATGAAACTGAACTATTGTTTATTATGAAGCTACACCCTTCATGATTTCATAGACTTCACTTCAGCCTTCCTGAATATTTGTTCCAGGTTAATTGTCATAATTTTTATATGTGTGTGCACGTCTTTCTAATTGTATTTCAAGTTCTTCCCAAAACAAGGCCGTGGGAATCCCCACGTTCAAGTATGCCCCTGGGCTTGGTGCACTGCTGTCTTATATTCATGCTTGGGTATTCATTCACCAACATTAAGGCCCAGGGAAGAAGATATGACAAAACAGGACTCCCTCCTCCATGGCATGAGTCCTTTGCTGGTTTCAGAGGTGCATGGTGGCTAACGTGGAAAATACACAGGAACTTTTCCTTGGAACTGGGGTGGGATGAAAAGTGCCTGCTGTGAACATCGCCATCTTTTCCCTGACACTTCCCCTCCAGTTTCTGAGGATATAGCAGGAAACAACCTTCTCTGAAGATACTGGGTAACAATTACATAAAACAAAAACACGTTCTTCCAATGCACTTGTACTTTCAGAGATTCCAAGTTTAGTTCAGCTGCTGGATGAGCCGGTTGATGTGTTTGCCTCCATAACCAGGTGAGCTCACTTCCTTGAGGAAGCCCACCCTATTCTTGGTAGTGTGATGGGCCACTGAGTGTTGGAAAGGGCACAAGAACCCTGAGATCGCCTGAAAATTCTTCCCTGGGAAGGCAATTTCATGAATGAAGTCTTCCAAGCAAATAACACCAAACTTCCCCAGGTGCTCCTCAGTCACTGTGTTGTCTGTCAGAGGGATGATTTTATTCTTGACCTTGGCTTGTCCGTGTTTCAAGCTGAGTTCCCAAACAGACTTTAGAGTTGGAAATTCCCCAGGCTACATAAGAGTCCACTATACCAAAGCGTTTTTATGGTATGAGGGTTTACTTTCACAAAGATACCACTGAAAATCTTACTTAGGCAAAGTCTTGCAATGGTACTCTGCACCAGTAAACTCACCACATTAATCCTTTGGGTGCCTATAACAAAGGCCAAGAAAGGTTTATCTGGCACTTTCAAGCCATGGGGTTTCCCTTCTAACCATCTAAGGCGTACCCTGTCATGTAGTTGCTGCCAGGAATCATTTAGGAACCATTCTAGTCACTTAAACTGGAGCTCTTTTCATTTCCTCTGCTCCTTTTCTTGCGAACGTGCCTGCTTCTCTTGGGTGGCTTTAAGGGCCTGATACGCCTTCCTCTTTTTAGGAGGTTTTCTGGAACCAAAGTGATCGTTTTTCTCTTTGCTCTTCCTTTCCCGTCTTTCCAATGCTGCTGGCTATCGCTCATGCGCAGGCCCACTGCACTTTAATTACTGTCATTTAGAAGATGACCACATTATGAGAGGCATAATACCTACCAGAAATAGATTTTTCACATTAAACCATCCTTTTTTAAAAAAAATTCATCTTGGTTATACAAGCCTGTGTCAGAAATTTTACAAAATTGTTCATTCCTGTAAAAATTACTTTCAAAGATATCCTATCATTTTATCCCCAGAAAGTGACATCAGCTTCTACCACATAAGAAAAAAAAAAATGGCATGAAGTGGACATCTTGAAGATAAGAATGCATGCTTTTGGTACAAGCAAGCTTTCTCCACACTTTCCTCTTTCTTCTTCACCCCATTCCCTTTGTCCTACCACTTTTCCTTTCCTTCCTTTGTTCTTCTCTGTTTCCAACTGCCGATGAAATATGGGACTTGCTTAGACCCACTTAGAGCAATCGTGGGTTTTAAGTTTGCTGACTGCTTTTCTAGCGTGAGGATTTAGGCAGCGGGGAGCACAGACTGGGAATGTAGGCTAATGTTCCCACGTTCTAAATATCACCAAATCAGAAAAGAATTGCATCTGTGAAACTGAAGAGAGACTCTTTTTATCTTTTAATAACCCCCTATGCCATCCTTAGCACCAAATGCAAAAGAAGGGGTGAGAGGAAGGGCAAGAGGGCTTATCAGAGAAGAGACTTTCTGCTGGGACGTTATAAGTAGCATGAAGGAAGAGTGAATGAAATTTCAGTTAACGGCGCTGAACCCACAAAGGAAAGGATGGGGAAAGGCAATAAAGAGCTGTGACAGTGCTGACTGAGGATCTAGCAAAAGGGCAGGGTGCCTTCCATCTGTTTGGAGAGTGCAGGCTGAGTCACTGGTGGGGGCTGGCAATCATCCTCAGGGAAGCTGTGACTCAGTGACTCTGCCAGCAATGATGTGTGGGTAAAGCAAAGACGTACAGTAAAGAAAATGACTACCCAGAAAGTGGTGGCGACAGCAGCACTTACTGGCACCTGTAGTGAGAAAAACTCACTCATTCACCTTTTCAAGTGTTGTTTGCGAGGCAGCTACTCTATGTAAATCAGAGTCCCTAAATATGCACCCTCTTCCAGATTCCTATAACTTCATATTTAGAGTCTTCCTAAATAGGCTCCTTATCTCTAGCCTCTCCCTATTCCAGTCTATCCTACACACAAAGTCCAGGAAATTCTTCCTCCTACACAAGAGTGGTTATGTGCACAGGTTCTGGAATTAGGCTTCCTGGATTCACATCCTGGCTCCACAACTTATTAGTCTGTGATCTTAGGTTAAGTTAGCTAAACTCTCTGAGCCCCCAAGCATCAGTCAGCTCGGGATAAGTAGCAGAAACAAATGTTCCCAGCATCTTCCTGGTTTTAACAATAGCGCTTTGCTTCTTGCTCATGTGTGTGTCCATCCTAGGTCTGACACTATGCTCTGCAAAATTCTCCCTCTGTGATCAAGCCTAAAACTGCAGCCTCCCCTGGATCAGGCCAGCCAGTGGCAGAGGAAAATCACAGGGTAACACTAAACCTTTTGCAGATTCCTCACCTGCAAAATTACTTCCTCATCCTTTCCTCCTTAATGCCATACTCACTTCCCTCTAAGATACAAATAAATGTTCAGCCCAACAAAGACAAAATAATTTGCCATTTTCTGCCCAATAATTAGGCTTGATATTTCATATGCAGTTGGCTCAATTAATACAGAGTAATGGACCCACCCAGGGAAAACAGGTATTTCTACAAAAAAGAGTTCTGCTTACAGAACGAAACTAAGGCATCAAGCCCTTATTGTTACCTTGACATTGAACAAGTTACCTCCAGCACAGGAAAGCTGTGGAGGAAAAACTACATAAGAGCCTTTTTATTTTCAAAGAATATGCCCACACATCTTCACATTTCTAAACACCTGTATAGCATATCATCTATTTCGAACAATACAGCTAAATATAATGTCATGAGTTATTGCATTTGTGAAGATGATGACTAAAAATGAACAGTGCTACACAGAAGAATGACAGCCAGTACATTAGTCAGGCTAGACTCACTGTTATAACAGACAACCCCAAAACTCAGTGACTTACAATAAATGTTTGCTTGTTCTCATCACAGTCCAGTGTGGGGTGATGGTAAGAGTGGCACAGAAGATCTCATCACAACAGTGCAATATGGGCTGGTGATGGCAAGGAGTGGGGCTAGGAGAGCTGCTCCACATTCACATCCAGGAACCCAGGCCCCTTCCATCTTGCCACATCTCCCTCCTGTATGTCCTTGGAGTCCTCTCTATTCAGCTGTAAGATCGGTAAAGAGATTAGAGGATTGCATTTGGGAGGATTTTATGGCCTAGGCCTGAAAAAGGTGTATATCCCTTCTACCTCATTCAGTGACCACAACTCTGACACAAGGCTGCGTCTAACTGCAAAGGAGGCTAGGAAATATCGTCTAGCTACGTGTCCGAGAGAAGGCAATTTGGGAAAAAAAGCAGTCAATCTGTTCCACGGTGACTTAGGCTCGCTTTCTAGCTAGGTGACTTGATCTAGTACACAAGCCTTAAAGGCAGTGATTCAAATATGTGAATTTACAAAAGCACAAATTACAACATGTTCTATACATTTGGCGTCATGTGCCATGTATCTTTGGAAATGATGGTCTGTTTTGCTATTATAAAGAACCATTCTGACACAAATTGCTGAATCATTATGTGAAATGAAAGTGTCTGATCACTGGGTTAGGCTATTTGTAAGCTATCAAGTAGAAGAGAAAAGCCTTTCAAATGCTCACCCGCAGAATAAACACACAGACACAGAACACCATCATGCTATGCTTTGTGCAAACACAAAAACTCCTCCCACAGAGAGTGACATAATGGAGGGGAAAAAAAGAGAGAGAGAGAGAGAGAGAGAGAGAAGGAAAGGATATGTACACAAGGAATTGAACCAAATCAAATGTTTTGGGATATGCTTGACTACCTGCCCTGATAAGGAATAAGATGAATTTGTAAGATTTGCCTGGCCTCACAGTCAATAATTGTTAGAAAATTGTCAGGCTCAAGATGGATGACATCATGTAGGGCAAATGAAGATCATTTCCTTCTACACTGATTGGTGCTTGAGGTTTGTTTATACCCCAGCTGCCTGGGCCTTGTTGTAAGTAACCAGATATCATAGGTTTGAAACAGGCTTTCCATTTGCATCACTGGGCAATGAGTGCAGCCAACAGGAAGCCCAGTGATTCAGATAACTTGTTTTAATTGAAATCAATACCAACACAGGCAAAAACTGCCTGGAATGGCAGTGCTATGCTCTGATGGAAGATTTTCATGATCTCTACCAATGATAACCATTATTAAGAACAAACTATTAACTTCAACAGTGACATACAGTGCTTTCCAAGAGGGAAGAAAAAGTTTTGGGACCAGAAAACTGTCCAGAAAAAGTTTTGGACAGTTTTCAATAAGGAAAAAAAAAAAAGAAAGAAATTGTACTTCTTCAGGTCTCTATTAAGTTTCAGTCCCAGACTCAAGTTCAATTCCAATCTGAATTTCCAATAAATGGAAAGAGAAAATTAGCCACCCTAGTCCCTCTCCTGCCAACTCCTCTCCAGCCTTTCTTTTCCACTCTCACCCAGATTAGGTCTGGTGAAAAAGAGAATAATTATAACAATTAATATTTATTGACTATCTTCCAGGTGCAGGGCTGTGTTCTAGTCCAGGGATCAGCAAACTTTGTCTATAAAAGGCCAGATAGTAAATATTTTAGGCTTCATGAGCCATACCGTCTTGATTGTGACTATTCAGTGCTGCCTATGTTACGCAGACACATAGAAAATACATAATAAATTGGTGTCCCTGTGTTCCAAAAGAACTTTATTTGTAAAACAAGCAGCAGGTCAGATTTGGCCTACAGACCATACATAGTTTATGGACATAGTTATGGACACTAGAGTTGACATATTTTACTTATCTTCACTGAGGAGGGTATTACTATCTTATTTTACAGAGGAAGTAGGCACCCCCCCAAAGCTTTCCCTCTTGTTATGGGTGAAGCTGTGTCTATACTAAAGGCAAGTCTAACACCAAAGCAGCCTATACTTTTCCAACTTTGCCACTCTACTGCATGACTGGAAAAGGCAGTTAGGCAGCCTGGACAATAGCAGAAGCTACACCCCTGGGCCTGATTACAAATTGCAGCTGCTAGTTTGAAGAGTTGCCCAACTCTTCTCTCCTGGTGATCCAGTGTTGACCTAACCAAATTTTCATGATGCAAGGGATATAAAGAGTCAGATACCACTAAAAATAAGCACTGTCAGAGAATGTAAACCCCTAAAAAAAATTCATTCCCCATGGCCTCTGGGACCTCAACTCCAACACAGGTCAAAAATTGGGCCAGATTTGAAGAGTATTTGAGCATTAATTTGGTATCACACAAATACCATATTTATAGCATCCATGTATTTAATGCCCACCAGTAAGATGGGGAGTAAGGGTATCTGTATCTCCAGAGCTTTGCATGGAACTTGACACATAGGAAGTTCTCAAGAAATATTTGTGCCATGTCTACGTGGATAATTGAGGTAATAAAACTTTTTTATTACAAATAAAAATATAACTGTAATTGTATAATTATATATTATATTATTATTATAAGATATATTATTATAATCACATGTAGTAGAATTATATTACAGGTAATTATAATTACCTATTAGAATATATAAATAAATTCAAAGTTTTTATAAGCAATGTAATAAAAGTAAGGTATTATTCCTGCTTTCTGTAAGCTGACACGCCAATAGAAAAGAAGAGAAATATACACACATGTTATCGGCCCTGCATTATTGCTGAGAAGTAAAAAGTGCTCTAATTGTTCAGAGGAGAACAGAAAGCTTAACTCCCTCTTCTGCAGGCACATCTTCATAAAGGAGATGGCATAGAGGCGGGCTCTTGGAACTGAGTAGGATTAGGCAGGTGGAGATGTTGGTAGGTGGAGGAAGGGCATCTCAGGCAAAGGAGACATGGTGAGCAAAGATAGGGAGATGGGAAAAGGTCAGGCATCTTAGTAGAAGAGAAGCTGCTTGGTTTGACTAGAGCATTGAGCAGGAAGGGGGAATAATGAAAGATAAGGCCAGAAAGATAGGTTGGGAGAAAGTATAACTTCAATCATAATAGAAGAGTTTTGAAATAAAAACTAATGATGGGAAATGTATTTCCAAACAGAAAAATATTCCAAAGTTTTCTCCAAAAAGTAGAGTTATCTTCCTAATTAAAAGACATTGATAGGGCTTCCCTGGTGGTGCAGTGGTTGAGAGTCCGCCTGCCGATGCAGGGGACACGGGTTCGTGCCCCGGTCCGGGAAGATCCCACATGCCGCGGAGCGGCTGGGCCCGTGAGCCGTGGCCGCTGAGCCTGCGCGTCCGGAGCCTGTGCTCCGCAACGGGAGAGGCCACAGCAGTGAGAGGCCCGCGTACCGCAAAAAAAAAAAAAAAGACATTGATAGAAAAAAAAAAGTTTTGCTGAATTGTAATAAACTAGAAAAAATTGGTGCCTTAATGTAGAGGAAATAGCGTCACTAAACAGTCATTTGTAAAGTTATTATGTTTTTAGTTGCTTAATGTGTGAATTTACATCTATTCTAATTGATCATGTCTCAGGAGGTACTATCACCTCATGAGGGAGGAACAGAATGTAATTTTTCTCATTATTGTATTTCCAGCACCTAGCACAGTGCCGGGTATGTGGCAGAAGACCAATAAATGTTTAAGGAAGAAATGAATAAAGTAATACTGACCTTTGTGTTCATAAAAATAAGCATCATTTTGTTTATTTCTTGGTGTAGGTAACTACACGTCAGTAATTCGAAAGCCAACTAGGAAATTCACCAGAAAAAACACCCAATGAAACAAACACTACTTAGGTTAAGACCTTTGCCTTGATTTTAGTGTTGATTGACAAAAGAATCAATTAAACCTGGGTTCTTATTTTAAAATCAAAGCCCTTTGAATTTAGCCATGTGAGAGATCCATGTAGTCCATTATTTTCTGATGGCTACAAATAATTTTAACCTAGAAAATAACGCTTAAATCAAAAAAATGATCATCGGCTTCCTAACTGTTCTTCCAACCCACGCCCACTGCCCCCTCCTGTGTGACCTACAGTGCTCCTGAGTTATCTTCTTCAAATATGATCGGGATTTTAACACTGTGTCATCCCAGATTAATGGGTCAATTTAAACTGAAAGATTTGCAAAACCTTACTAGCAATATCCTAGCAAGAATATTACAACAGAAGGTAAATCATGGCCTGCAAGCCTAGAGGGTTTTCATGGGAATTCCTGTGCCTGTCTGGGCTAGTCTTTGGGGTCTAGACTGAGGGAAATCAGTCCCTACATTTGCTAATCACTGAAGCTAAAGCAGGATTTCCGTGCCAAGTAGGCAAAGCATAATCCTTAGAGACACGCCTGCCTCTGAGTAAGATGATGAAACCCCCAGATGGTGACTTGTTATTTCCATACAGCACAGGCAAGTGTCCAGTGTCGACCAGGCATGAAACTGAAGCATGAGAATGGTCCAGAGCTGAATAGTGAATGCTAGGCTTTTTCTTTTTCTTTTCTTTCTTTCTTTCTTTTTTTTTTTCTTTTTTCTGGTCTTTAGCTATTGTTGTGTACTTAAGAAAACATTTCTTGGTGGTAATGGTTACAGTGGTGGTAGATGGCATACCACTGCCTTGCAAGAAACAGCTAGCTCCTGAGGTTATTGCAGTGGCTCTGTCTGAGCAGTGTGGCTTCCAAAAGTGGAGGTGGAAATTAACTGGCATTTACGTAGCAAAGCTGCAGGGATAATTAGTAATTCGACACACAGCCGTTCAGGGCAAGGTCAACAGGAGGAGTAACATAGCATCATATGATAACCGTTTAATGGGCTCTGTGAAATGAGTGTGTGGTCTAGGCTCAGCTCTGCCCAGGTACTGGTTCCCACACTCCCAGGCTCGGGAGAGGGTCAACTGAACACAAAGAGTCAACGTACAGCTCTGGCTGGATAGAGTTAGCCACCAAAGCCCCATTAGACCAGAGGTTGGAGCTCCTTCTGGGTAAATAAAGTCGTTCAATGAAGCTACAAATGCATGACATTTTAAGTGTACTGAGCCAGCTAAATTTTACCAGTTGGTGTAATTTTTCAACTTGAATAGTTTTTCCATTTCTTTGACACAGCATTGTGAGAGGGACTCGAGAGAGTCACGCTGATCCTGGGGAAAATGAGATGTTTGGATAGAGAAAAGGCAGGAAGCCTTCGTGTTGAAGGTTTACTAGCAGGAAAAATTTAAAAATGGCCTTCCATTCATGAGCAAGGCTTCACAGTGGCCTGACACCATGGGAATTCACCAGACAGTTGGGTAGAGCTCCGCGACCTCTAGTTATGAAGTTTTCACCCTTCCTTCGCCTCACCTGGATTCATGAGAGTGTCCATTTTCAATGATGCCAAACCTTTCTTTAACAATAAAGATTACTCTTCTGTGTTCAGTGAAAACCAATTAATGTCGTTATGCTAAGAATTGCTACTAACATTTTTTTCAACACTAATGCTTTGTAGATATTTAATTCAATTGACATTTGTCACAGACCTTCTGTGTCCTTTTCTAGAAACCATTCACGCTATGCCCCAGGTTCCATCTAAAGAGAGCCCAAGCATAGGTTAACACATAACTAGTTTTCTAATTCTTTACAGCAAGTGTCAGCAAACTTTTCTCGTAAAAGGCCAGATAGTAAATACTTTCAGCTTTGGGGGCCACACACGGTTTATTCTCTGTGCAACTACTCACCTCTACCTTGTAGCCTGAAGGCAGCTATGGACAATACATCAATGAATGGGTGCAGCTGTGTACTAATAAAACTTCATTTTAAAAGCAGGCACCAGGACTGTGGATTGTAATACAAAATCACCAGAACATCAAACTGAGAGGGAAAGAAAGAAACAACCAAAGTTTACTATTTTGTTGAAACTATAATCTGATTTCTTTCAGTCATGGCTATGGAGAATTAATCCCCTTAGTCAGATGCAGAAGCAGCTTCACTGTCAGAGTATTTTATTAATTCATGATTTATGCCTTACCTAATTACAAAAAAAAAAAAAAAATCCCAAGTGGCTGTTACTGGTAATATATACATAAAGGTTCACCTACATGGTGTAGCTGAAGAGACATTCCCCAACCAATGCAATTCTAGGTAGAATTATATGTCATCGATTAGAAATTCATCTGAGACAAAAATCTGACTTCTTCTAACACTTAGTTAAGATGGGCTGTGTCAAGCTTGAGCGGACAAAGCCGGCAAGGAGAGACGGCTTCTCAGGAAATGAGCAAATCAGATCATGAGCCAGCAGAGAAAACGCTCCTTAGGACAGAGTATGAGCTAAATTTAGAGTTAGTGTCAAATCATAGCTTTATGCATCATTAAAGAGGTGAGAACAGGGAGAAAAAAAAAAGCACTAACATTTTTTGAGAAATTACTATATGCCTAGCATGGTGTTAGTAAGTACTTTAAAATGAGCTATCCATTCAATCTTTTTGATACTCCAAAGTAAGTATTCTTATCCACGTATTACAGGAAAAAAAAAAGGAAACATTTTCCTTAAATTTACACAACTGGTACCTCTTAGAGTTGGAATCTGAACCCATCTCTCTCTAGTTCCAAAGCATATGGCTTTCTGTTATACAACACTGCCTCTTGAACACAAAATATCAACATTTTGCCTATCTTAAGTCAAGAATTCTCTTACTTCTTCCTAATTCCTTTAACCTATGACATGCTCTTATTGTCTGTTCATTGTTGAATCAAATCATGGTTAATAAAACCTTAATCAAAACCCAGTCCTATGATTGGTATATAGTTCCTCGGATTTGAGGCTAACTAGCCCACCAGAGATCAAATAATAGGTCATATGTTCAAAAACTATATTCCACCTCTTTTCTCACTCGGTTAACTGGAGCTGGCTTCCAAATAGTCCATAACTCTCATGCATTTGGCTACCAATAAGTCCTGAGAGTAAAATAATTAAAAGAAAAAGAATAGCTAACGTTTACTGTGTACTAAGTATGCACCAGTCAGTGTGACATCATTCAGAATCCTTTGATGATCCTCTAAGGAGAGTAGAACTGTGACACCATTTTATGTAACCTATTTCTCACTTAAGAGTTAGGATAATCTGCTCTGGATCACCCAGCTGGTAAATAGCAGAGCTGAGATTCAAACCCTCATTTGCTTAAATTACTTCTAAATTCAGACCTTAGAGAAAAATCACAAGGGTGTTTTTCCTGCTTATCAGTGACAAGACCCCACCCCCCACCCCCACCCCCCGTCAGGTAGGTACCTTGTTTCTTTCACTTCCTGAATGAAATTTTTGGCCCCAGGAAAGTAGTTTGAGGAAGAGTAGGCAGCTGTATTCACTCTTCCTGCTGCCTCAAGAACCCCTACAGAAACTGGGAGCTAAAAGTAGTAGAAGAAAGAAAGGGAAAGGACAGACATTGTTGAAGGAGAAACAGAATTGCCTTAATAATAAAGCTTTTTCAAAAATTTGCTTTGGAGAATTTAAGTGTATGTACATGTTTGTCCAAAAGCCATCAAAAGTAAAATTCAAATACTGTACTTGCCAGTACTTGCATTTTACTCACATAGAGATAGAATTTGTACAAAACATATAAGAAAGTGAATAAGAGTTCTTTCTCTCTTTTTTATTTCTCAACAGTCAGCTACCCAGAGCACCACATTATAGGTTTTCCAGTGTTACAAACCCAGGAGTCCCTGCCTTTATACTGAATTTCAGAAAGCCCACATTCTATGTGCATTCACCTAAGGCTGTGAATCAAATGACAAACTGTTCATTTTATTCTCAAGTAGGAACATTCCAGTTTCTCTGACAATGTTACACATATATTGTCCTTTTAGTCTTTCCTTACAACAGAGTATAATGATAAATCTCTTTGCCTATATGGAATCAAGATATGATTCTTAAACAACAAAGACTGTAATTGTATTAGCAGCACAATGAGTCACCCTATCACTTATATCCTGAATAAATGTGAGATGCATCTGTTGAAATGGAATCCGTGGGCTCCTTTTAATGGGCCAAATGTCTCCAAGGACAAAATAGTGGGAGGAAGTGATCCAGCTGCTCAGACTACAAATCTTTTGTCCTTGAAAGAAAAATCAGCAAAGCATCCTGTAAAAAATAATTGTACGCACTTTACCTTGGGAAAAGATTAACAAAATTTAGGTAGAACACTGATCATTTGACTATTTCTATTTCTATTTATTCCTCACAGGAGGTCTGGCAAGAGTGAATTTTCCTCCCTGATGTGTCCCTCAAATTGTGATTTTCAGACTTTTTCAAGGCCACTTCAGAGAAGCAAAAGAGCATATAATCTACCTGCCCTACCCACTCCCATTGCTACTGCAAAAAACAAAACCAAACCAAAAAACAAAAAAACCCTCACCAAATAAGTGGAAGGAAGAGTGTCGTGGATAAGGTGTCAAGGGAAGGGATGAACCAAATGTTCCTTAGTTTGAAAATAAAAAATATAACATAAAAATTATTGTATAAAGTGGGGGCATCTTAGAACTTTAAAACTGCTCAGGGCCCTTCTGAATGGCCCTGGCTGATCTGCAAATGCCCTTGGACCAGGGCAAGACTACTTTGTAAGAGGAAGAAGGATTTTCTTCATGAGAGAAAGTTGGCCTAGGGGTTGGGGGGAGAGAAAAAAGGTGCATGTCCTAGAGTTGAAAAGGAGCTTGCACAATAGTTGCTCCAAGTTTCCTTGGGTTGACACTCCTTCCTGTCACTCTCACTGCCCCCAACCTCACTGATGTAGGGAGACAGAGCCGCCATCTAGGATCTCCGGGAAGATCATGACATTACTTGCCTGGGCCCTCCGAGTCATGCCCTGGAGAGAGGAAACCTCAAAGCACAAAGGACAAAGGATGCATTAGAAAAGCTGTGCCTCACACATCACTCATCTCGCTCCGAGGGGGTCAGGCTTCATTCCTTTTTCTATTCTGCCAACTGCAGTAAAGGAAAGAGGGAGCCCAACCCTGCTGAGGAAAGGAAGTGGCAGGGGTGGCACTGAAGATGACAGAGTAGTTTTGGCAAAGGCCCTGGCAATTGATGAATGTGCATAGGTGCATGCCTTGGTGTTAGCAGCAGAAAAAAATACCAGGCAAGCTGAGCAGGTCGAAGCAGGGACAGACAGCAAGAGTAGGCAAGAGGTAGAGCAAACTCTGACCAGTTTGTGCAGGAGATATCCAAGGCATCGCAGTCTCCTTGCTGTGAGTAAAGATGGGATGGGAAATGCATAAAAGATCACTTAAGGATTGCATGGTTGAAATTAGCCACTGAGAAGACTGGGGACCTCTAGGGAGTTTTGTTAACAGGAGGAAGGTCATTATCATTGCATCCTAATGAACATTTATAGGGCATTTGCTTTGGCCCAAGCATTGTGGTAAGACCTATGCATGCATTTTCTCTTTAATCCCCATAACAACTCTGTATGGTAGACACTGTACTTTCCTAGAGTGGTATGGCCATTTTACAGTTGAGGAAAGGGAGCCCCTTGAAAAGTTAAGAATCTTGCCCAAGATTACATAGCTGGCACAAGGCAGAGTGAAGACTGGTCCTCAGGTCTGTCTTATATCAAAGGTAGACTCTTTAAATAATGGTGAAGTACTTACCAGCAGCCCTTCCTTGTCTCTCTCCTTAGGATTTTTATGTACATTCATATTTATTCATCACTCATGTACCAAAGACCTATGAGAACCCACTATGTGCCAGGCCCAGTGCTCAGCATTGGGGAAACATTTATGGAAATATCAGCAGAATCCCACATCTTTTGGAGCTTTCAGTCTAGTTGAGGAGACAGACATTAGTCAAATGGTTGTACACATAAATATAAAATTACGGTTGTGATAAATGCTATGAAGGATTTTAAAGCACATAACGGGTATTTGCTTAGTCTGAAGGTTCCCTACAAAAGGGACCAGTGAGCTGACAATGGAAGAATGAGTAGAAAATAACTAGGTTAAAGGGTGGAGCTGAGAAAAGCATCTTATCTGGTACTAAAGCCCTGCTGGGGAAAGGGAACAGTATCTGGTGGAGGAAATAATAAAAAAGGGAAGGTGATATTATTGTGACTACAGAAAGAGAGAGATAAAGGGTCTACAGAGGATAACAGGAGAGTCTTGCATAGCTATCAATGTTGATAGGAAGGATTCAGTAATGATAATAGTTGTTATGCAATATAATAGCTGGTTGTATGCAAGACAGTCTTCTATATACTTTACACATATTTACTCATTTAATCTTTCTTATTAGCCTCTGTGGACGAGGTACTCTTATTATTCTCATTTTACAGATAAAGAGATGGAAGCACAGAGTTTAAGGAACTGGCCCAGCTACTAAATGTCAGAGCTCCAGCGTTCTTGTTCTTCACCAATATGAATTCCTGCTTCTATCTTTTATAGAGAAGGGAATGAATATATTAAGAAGGTACAATCAATAGATTAAGATGGTAGTTCTTAAATACCAGTGCACATGAACATCAACAAGTATGCCCATTAAAATTCAGATGTCTGTTGCTCAAGCAATTGCAGGAAGGAGTGTATAGCCTAAGAGTGAAACTGAGCAGGACCTTGTGGGGCTCCTGGGCACAGAAGCCTTTCCGTGTCCCCCGTTTCTTGTTTGTAGGGAATAGACTCCAGCCTCCATGACCTTCCCTGAGTTCCAAAGGGCAGATTCAAACAGTTGCTAATCAGGGAAGGAGAGGAGGCAGAGACAAGGGAGGAGCAGCCAAGAAACAATAGTGCAGCCTTGGGGCAGGGTCCTGGTTCTGCTTCAAGGGATACACATAACAATACCTTTGAGCTCTTTACAGAACTAAAACCCCCAACAATGGAAGATGTTAGCATTCTTCGTTTCAGATTAAAGGAACCATAGAAGCTCTTCAAGAGACCACCTGAGGCCAGATTAAATGAGTGCAGGCCCTGTACACACCCTAATCATTATTGGCCACACACCCTTGAACTATTGCTATAACACTCCTCACCAAATCCTCCCAGATTGGGACACACAGTTTTGAGAGACATGAGCCTACTTTGTCCCCCTTTGCCTGGCAAAGCAGTAAAGCTATTCTTTTCTACTTCACCCATAACTCTATCGCCAAGATTCAGTTTGGCACTGGTGCACAGAGGCTAAGTTTTTGGGATCAAGAGAGCAATAGGAAGGCCAGATGACTGAGGAAAGACTAGATGAAGAATGGAGATGAACTAAATTTGCCAAGGATGCTGCAGGCTTGAGGTCCTATAAGAGGGAACCAATAAGATCCAGAAGAGGAAAAGATGTATTTATGGCTGAAAGGGAAGTAAACGGGAGGCTTGGTTTATTTACAGTGTTCTGGTGTTTGAAATGGGCATTGTTTAAAACTTCTTTTATCCCAGAATTATTTCCCAGAACTTCCTACTGGGCCTCCCAGAGCACTGAGATGAACATCTAAAAAATTGACAGGGACAAGGGGGAATATCTATGGTCTTTAGCTTCCACAGCTAATGGCCTTTCCCCGACACTTACATCACCAGAGAACACAAGCCAACACATGCTATAAGGATGTAACCAGCAGTAGGGAAAACATTCATTATCAGAAAGAATTGCCCAACTCCTAAGGATTCAGCTATGGAAGAAAAAAATTCTGCTTAATGGAAATATCGAAAGAATCAGGGAAGGAGAGGAGGCAGAGACAAGGGAGGAGCAGCCAAGAAACAATAGTGCAGCCTTGGGGCAGGGTCCTGGTTCTGCTTCAAGGGATACACATAACAATACCTTTGAGCTCTTTACAGAACTAAAACCCCCAACAATGGAAGATGTTAGCATTCTTCGTTTCAGATTAAAGGAACCATAGAAGCTCTTCAAGAGACCACCTGAGGCCAGATTAAATGAGTGCAGGCCCTGTACACACCCTAATCATTATTGGCCACACACCCTTGAACTATTGCTATAACACTCCTCACCAAATCCTCCCAGATTGGGACACACAGTTTTGAGAGACATGAGCCTACTTTGTCCCCCTTTGCCTGGCAAAGCAGTAAAGCTATTCTTTTCTACTTCACCCATAACTCTATCGCCAAGATTCAGTTTGGCACTGGTGCACAGAGGCTAAGTTTTTGGGATCAAGAGAGCAATAGGAAGGCCAGATGACTGAGGAAAGACTAGATGAAGAATGGAGATGAACTAAATTTGCCAAGGATGCTGCAGGCTTGAGGTCCTATAAGAGGGAACCAATAAGATCCAGAAGAGGAAAAGATGTATTTATGGCTGAAAGGGAAGTAAACGGGAGGCTTGGTTTATTTACAGTGTTCTGGTGTTTGAAATGGGCATTGTTTAAAACTTCTTTTATCCCAGAATTATTTCCCAGAACTTCCTACTGGGCCTCCCAGAGCACTGAGATGAACATCTAAAAAATTGACAGGGACAAGGGGGAATATCTATGGTCTTTAGCTTCCACAGCTAATGGCCTTTCCCCGACACTTACATCACCAGAGAACACAAGCCAACACATGCTATAAGGATGTAACCAGCAGTAGGGAAAACATTCATTATCAGAAAGAATTGCCCAACTCCTAAGGATTCAGCTATGGAAGAAAAAAATTCTGCTTAATGGAAATATCGAAAGTTAACTTTTCTTAGTTCTTTCAGTGGGTCGCTCTCATTGCCTATTTCAGTCGCCCCCAAGAAGCAAATCACAACTGGAGTCAGATTTCAAGTTCAGGCAACTCTCAACTGTGTATTTCACAATTTATAATCCATATGAACCCAAATGCTTCACTTCAATAACAACTTCTACTGCCTCCTCCCCTTTACCCAGAAATAACTTCCCTGGCACCTTTAACTGGAGGAAAATGCTTACCTTGAGTTTAACCCTGTAGCCCTTCATTCTGCTACCATGAACTTCAATAGTCAACATTCAGGCATATAGAAGTAAGACTTCCAGTTTCTGGTTCTGCATGTAAGGAGCTTGGAAGTCACCATTCTGTCCTAACAACAAGTAAAAAATCTCAATAGTCTGAAAAATTAACGACTCTTCTTGTATCTGTAAGAGAGTGGAGGACAGAGAGCGAAAGGCTGCCCCCAAGATTGGAGAGATAGGCAAACACAGGGAATCACGGCTCACAGAAGCAGAGGCTCTGCAGCAGACACCATCCGGGGAAGCAGCCAGTGCTGAGGCAGGAAAACTTGAACTGTGAATGACGAATTGCTGGAGACTCAGCGTGGACAACTCTGAGAGTTAAAAACTGCAGGGGGACCCAGTCACAGGGGGAGCCCTTCAATATTGTGAGAAGGGACACGTCTTACCTCATGAAAGCGAACTGGGCACAAAATGTAGCGTCTCCATCTCCCCACTCCTCCTGAGTTTGGGGCAAGAGGACATAATTCACTTACTAAATTGAACTGGAAGCAGAACTTCCCTAGGTAACCAGGGAAAAATGTCCATGAACTCAGGCCAAGCCAAAGCTTCCATTCCCGGCCTTGTGGGCAGCCAGCCCACCCTTCGGAAGTGCCTCAGACAGGAATCTCCAGCAAGGAAGCTTCCTGTAGGTCACAGTG
Organism: Physeter macrocephalus; assembly: GCF_002837175.3. Taxonomy (NCBI): domain Eukaryota; kingdom Metazoa; phylum Chordata; class Mammalia; order Artiodactyla; family Physeteridae; genus Physeter; species Physeter macrocephalus. The sequence goes on from NC_041219.1 coordinate 23,309,291, forward strand.
TCTCCTGCCCTGCCACCACGAGAATGGCCAGAACTCAGTCATCTGTGCCCCTCATCCTGTCAAGGGGAAAAGTCAGAGAATTCCCATTTAAACAGCCTCAGCAGAGCTGATGGAAAACAGGAGGAGAAAGAAGAAAACTGCAGGACAGTCCCAAGGGTTGTAGAAAATCATTTAAATATACATACATACTACATAATTTATATATACATATAATATAGATATATACCAAATACATATTATACATAATGTATTATAAATATATATGTGGATGTGTCTATTTTACATATATTATATATACAGTTTATCTAGAGACATACATATACATACATATATATTATATGTGCATATAAAATATTGCTCTCCCTCCCACCCAACACTTATGGGCTCTGACTTCACAGTTTAGTGCGTAACCAAAATACTCAAGAGAATTAAAATTAAAAACACAGAGCAGGTCTCTAGCAGAATCGGTGGTTGTTGTCGAGACTTGATTTTCAAGTCCAAGCTGAAAAGCTGATCCAGCGCATGGTAGACGGGCGCCTCGGGAAAGAAATGATTCAGCAATAGCTTCCAACATCCTTCCATCTCCAAACATACGAGTTCAACAACACACGCTGTTCCCTTATTCTTCCTCCAAATAGGAAGAAATACTTCTGGTAAAACATCTGTTTTAGCTCCCAAATGCCCTCAAAACACATTAAACAGCCTAGGACCTGCCTGCTGGGAGGAGGCCAGGGTGGAGGAGCATGCCTGGGACCGCTTGGGTGGCAAGCAGTCCCTTCTGTGCCCAAGGGCACCTGGCTTTTGAAGTTTGGAAAACTTCATCCGTGGCACATTGATTTTCATATACTTCGATTCTCCAAGGATAAACTTCCCTCCCCAAAGGAAAAGGAGAGCTGAGGAAGGAGTTAGAGATGTACACATTTTCCTGTCACAACAAATAATCCTCTCATGATCAGAGCAGCCTGTAGCAAAGCACTGTATGCCCGCAGCTGGAAAGAGAAAACTCTTTGCTTTCTTTATGATAATAGCATTACTATTGGAAGTGTGCTTGCATAGTGTAAGTCTTCCTAGATGAATGAAAAGGTCCTTTTTTAAACTGCAGAATGGCAGTGCCTGTCCCAAAGCAAACATGGTTCTTCTTCTAGCTGTTCTTGTTGTTTTCTATCTCAGAGGAGCCCAACTTAGCTTCTGTCTTTAATGGCTGGACTGTTGTGGTACTGTCAGACACACATTTAACTAAACGCAAAACTCACCAAAGCAAATCGCTGGTATTTAAGCAGCTCTAAATGAAAGGCTTCTCCCATGGGATTATATGTTAGAAGCTCAGTAAGACATAAGTGAAACCAGCTGAAAATAGAGAATATAAAGACCATTTGCTCCTGGAATGTTCATCAGTGTCTCTGTCTAGCAGTTGAGATTTGAGACTCTCGGCAACATGCCTCCATCACCCTTTCTAGGCATTACACTCATTTCTTCAAATCAGGTACTCTTCTCCAGTCATATCAAGCTTCTTCTGGTCTCCTATTCACCATGAGTTTCTTGCCTCACTGGCTTTTCTTGACCTGTCTCGCAACCCTTACCATTTCGATTCTAACCAGCGTCAATCAAGAACCTGGCTCCTGGCTCCTTGTGAACTTGAGACTTTAGACCACCGTATTTTCCCTTCTCTGACTTCTATTGTACTCTCTCTGGCATGCAATTAATTGACCTTTCAAACTATGCTACTCCCTAGTTATCAGCACTATACCAGCAATTGTTTCCTTTAAATGGAGTGTACTATATTATACAAGCAATTGTTTCCTCAACTATATGTGAATAAATATGTCAACAATCAAAAAATATTATATATGGTATAAAAAAATAAAACATGTTAATGGATAAAGGGAAACGGGTGGGAGTGAAATTTTTGATGGGTGATCAGGGAAAAGAAGGTACATTTGAAATGAACAAAGTGAGCCAGGACTGGGGAGAAGGAATGTGGAGATGACTTCAATGGCAAGTCAAAAAGACCTGAGAGGAAACGAGCTAGTGATCCTGAGAGGAACAAAAAGAAAGCTGGCGCATGATGGAGAAAGTGATAAAGATGAGTTCAGAAAGGAAGACAGTGGGAGATCATGGGGGTCCATGTTGGCTGGATGAGGAGTTTGGGTTCCATTCTAAGAGCAATGGAAAACCTCTAGAGGACTTTAACCAAGGAAGTGATTTAAGCTGGTTTATGTTTTTAACAGATCTCTCAGTCCACAGTGTGGAAAATAAACTGTAAGAGCCTAGAAGCTGACCAGTTGGGATGCCAGGTGAAAGGTGAGAGAGGCTTGCCCTGGGGTGATAGGCTTGAAGATAACAAGTGGTCCAGTTGGGGACATATTTGAAGATAGAGTTGGCAAGATTTGGTGATGGAGTGAATACAAGTTATGAGGGAAAGGGAGCAACTGAGGATAATTACTAGATTTTTGGCTTAAGGAACTGGATGTCACGTGGCCCTCATGGACCAATGTTTCTGTTACATCTCAGTCAATAAACATTATTATGACCTACCAATTATTGAATACCTATTCTATGTTATGTATGTTTTAACCATTATTCATTATCACTACATAAGCTTACGAGGTAGGCATTGCGACCAGCAATTAACAGATGAGGAAGGTGAGCCCCAAGAGATTAATTTGCCCAAAATCACACAGCTAAGGCAAGTTTCAAATAATGCCTGACATATCTCCAAAATCTATACTGTCTCCATTTAAGCACAGCTCCCTTTATTTGCCCATTGTCTGCTAGACATGCAATAGCACAAAAATCCCTCCTTTCATGGTGTAGGCAGAGAAAAGAGACTGAGCAGGACAGTGGAAGTGAACTCTACTTCTTCCTGGATAGTAGGGTCACGTGAGATTTTTTTTTAACACATTTTTGAGAAGTCTTTTTTTGCTTGGTTGGTTATTGCTTGTTTGTTTGTTGTTGTTATATTTTCTATAAGGCAAGTTGAAAAATATAAAGCCAGGTCTGAAAACAACCAGATTCAAATTCCAGCTCTACCCCTTAATAGTTGTATATCCTTCAGCCAGTTTCTTAGCTGCTAAGTATGTTAATTTCCTTATCTATAAAGTGGATGTAATAATATTTACCTTGGAGTGGTATAATGATTAAATGAGAAATGTAGGAAGCAGTTAACACAATATCTGACAAATAGCAGACCCTCAGTAAATAAATGGTATCGGGCTTCCCTGGTGGCGCAGTGTTTGGGAGTCTGCCTGCCAATGCAGGGGACGCGGGTTCGTGCCCCGGTCCGGGAAGATCCCACATGCCGTGGAGCGGCTGGCCCCGTGAGCCATGGCCACTGCGCCTGCGCGTCTGGAGCCTGTGCGCTGCAACGGGAGAGGCCACAGCAGTGAGAGGCCCGCATATTACCAAAAAAAATAATAAAATAAAATAAATAAATGGTATCTACTTTAATGGTAGCTTTCAAAAGTGGGCAACAGGATGCAAACAAACAATTATCCAAGTCAGTATTTTATTCTCTGTAACTTATTTTTACCTCACTATATGAGGCAACTGACAAAAGAGAAAGTGACTTGCCTAATAGCTAAGGTAAATTAGAGTCAGGACAAGAATTTTCTTTTCCCAGTTTCCTGACACATCCACTAAATCACCCAGTGTCTTAGATATCATGTATTTTTTAAACTACTACCCAATTAATTGCTCCTGGGTTCTGTAGGCATTCAAACCATAGCTGCTACAGACTAGCCATTCAAATAAATAAACTATTAAGTCGTGTAATCATTTTCAGAGAAGACTCCCACATCAAATTTCTACCAAGAATACACACTGCTGAAAAATCTATTACTAGCAGGAAAATTGTCAGTGTACCCTTAAGAGACAATTTCATTTGGAAGATCTACAATTTGTTAATCTGTGTGTCTTAAAAGAAATACATTTTCTAAACTACTTTATCAAGTCACGAAACATAAAGAATTCTGAAATCTGCAACACAGAGATCACTTCTCCTTAAGGCTAAAGTAATTCCCTTGAGAAAACTGCTAGGATGCGAAGCACTTTGGATAGCTGGTTGATGATCAAAATCACCTGAACAGTTTAGTAAAACTTATAGATTTCTCCAAACCCAAATTCTCAGAGGTTCTGATCCAGTAGATCTGGGGCAGAGTCTAGGAATACATGAACAATCGGAAATGCAAACTGAAGTCACAAAGAAATACCACATCACAACCGTTACAATAACTAAAATGAAAAAAGGCAAAGGTTGGTGAGGATATGGTGAAATTGGAATCCTCATACACTGCTGGTGGGAATGTAAAATTGTACAGGAACTCTGGAAAACAGTCTGACAGTTCCCCAGAAGTTTAAAAATAGAGTTACATGATCCAGTAATTCTACTCCTAGGTACAGATACAAGAAAATTGAAAACACATGCCCAGACAACAACTGGTATACGAATATCCATAGCAGCATTGTTCATAATAGCCAAATGTCCATCAAACAATGAATTCGTTAATAAAATGTGGTTAATCCATACGATGGAATATCGTTTGCCCATAAAAAGTAAAGAAGTGCTGATACATGCTGCAACATGGATGAATCTTGAAAACATTGTGCTAAGTGAAAGAAGCCAGTCACAAAAGACCACATACTGTATGATTCCATTTATATGAAATGGCCAAAATAGGCAAATATAGAGAGACAGAAAGTAGATTAATGGCTGCCTAAAATATGGTGGGGGGAGGATGCTGGTGGAGGGAACAGGGGAATACACTTCTAATGGGCACAAAGTTTTGGGGGAAGGTGATTAAAATATTCTAAAATTGCTTGTGCTGATGGTTGCACAACTCTGTGAATGTACTAAAGCTATTGAATTGTGCAATTTAAATGAGTGAATTTACGGTAAATGAATTATATCTCAATAGAACTGTTATATTATTTTTAAAAGAGAGAGAGAAAAGTGCCCCAGTGATTCTGACATGTAGACAGATTTGAAAACCACTCTTCCAAGTCCTTGCTACTCAAAGTGTGGTCCACGGACCAGCACTATCTGCATCACCTGGGAGCTTGTTAGAAATGCAAAATTTCACTGTTTGGGTAGAACCCAAGATTCTGCATAACTAGAACTCTGGGTGATTGAAGTACACATAAAAGTTTGAGAAGCAGTGCTCTAAGGTACTATTTTCTGAGAACCTTCTCAGAACATGTCTACTCAATTCCAGATAAACCAAAGGCTTTGACCTCCTTAATGTCTAAACTGGACGAGCATGCTAACATCAACAGTTCATTCAATTGTGGGAAATTCACTAAAACAATCTGTGGGGAAAGCCCCAAAGAGAAGAACCTTATAAATAAGTCTCCTTAATATGTCACAGGAATTTTAAGCAGTGTTGCTAGAATCTCATTGGGGAACATATAAGTGTTTTTGATTTTAGTGAAGGGGAAAAGAAAATTATGTTTACCTGATAGGCAATCAGAGATGAGGTAGAGAGGTTTAGGTAGTTAGAGCTGGGAGAAAGGTAGATGCTTGCATAATCTGTCATGTAACCTAAGTCTCTCATTGTTTTTTATTTGCCTTTAGTTATCTTGAAAATTTTGTGACTTTTTTACCACAACACAAAAGAACTGTGACATTTCTTTCATGGTCTATGTAGGTCATTTCGCATGGTTTATCATATCTCCAACAGTTAGGTTGCCTTTTTATTTTTTATTTAATTTCTTCCAGCTTTGTTGAGGACATCACGCGAAGTGAAATAAGCCAGACATAGAAAGACAAATACTGTATGATCTCACTTATATATGGAATCTAAAAAAGTCAAACTCAGAGCCAGAGAGTAAGGTGCCTTTTTTAACAATTTAATTCTGCATCACTGAGATGTTATGCTGAACCCCAGGGGCAATGTTTTCAAGTAGACCAGCACAGCATGTTCACTTGACATTCCAATTAACACTGCAGGGTCAACCTACCTCAAATGCAGGCCATCACTCACCCACACGAAATTGTAAAAGCCATAAAACATTGCAATAAGGGGCCATTTTTTATGTTCTTACTCTATTCACTGTATTGTACAGTTATTAGCTGAACACTTGATAAACCAACTTAGTTGGAATCTCAGGAATACTCTTTAATAGCTGTATGGGTTTATGCAAGCTATTTAAGCATTTTAAGCCTTGGCATCCTCTGCTTTAAATTGATATAATAGGGTCATAAAATTGTTGTAAGGAAAATATGCACGTAAAGTACTTAATACACTTCCGAGATCATAGTAAGCTCTCAATAATGTTAGCTATTATTATCATTGTCATCAGTATTCTAAAACAGGGATATCAGCAATGTTTGACAGTATATTTGCTTTTAAACCATTTTATAATCTGACAATTTAATTTTAAAAGATGAAATGTATTTACACTAAAAATTGACAATCTTTTAAGCAAAATGCATTCAGATGTAGAACTTTAGGACATCAGGTGAGGTGCGTGAAAACCTGAGTTAAAGACTTTTACCGGGTAAGAGGATAGCTTGCCTATGTCCATCTCCTACGTCAACAGAGCAAGTCAGTTATCAATAAAACTGCCTGTTGTGGGCTGATGGGCTGAATTGTGTTCCCCTTAAAACACATACATTAGAAGACAACAGAACTATACTTTGAATGTTAGGAAAGATAATGAGTTTGGACTGAGAATTCTATAGTTAGCTAAACAAACAATCAAATGGGAGATAAAATAAAAATATTTTCTAGCAAAAACAAGAAACAAAAACACATACATTGAATTCTTAACCCCCAGTACCTCAGAAAGTGACCTCATTTGAACGTAAGGTCATTGCAGATGTAATTAGTTACATTAAGATGAGGTAGGGTAGACCCCTTACCCAATATAACTGGTGTCCTTATGAAAAAAAGGGAAAATTTGGACATAAACATGCAAAGAGGGAGAACGCTATGTGAAGATGAAGGCAGAGATCTAGGTGACGCACCTACAAGCAAAAGAACGCCAAAGATTGCCAGTAAACCTCGAGAAGCTAGGTGAGAGGCACAGAACAGGTTCTCTCTGACAACATTCAGAAGGAACCAACCCTGCCAACATCTTGATCTTGGACTTCTAGTCTCCAGAAACTGTAAGACAATGAATTTCTGTTGTTTAAGGCATGCAGATTATGATGCTGTGTTATGGCAGCCCTAGGAAACTAATGCAATGCCAAATGGGTGGCTTGGTAGCAAATAACGCAGGCCATTGGTTCTACATGTTTAGCATAATTTCAAATCATCTGGAGGGCTCCTTAAACCATAGATAGTTGGCTTCACCTCCAGAGCTTCTAATTCAGTATATCTGGGGTGGGGTTGGAGAATTTTTATTTCTCATACTTTCCTAGGTGATGCTCAGGCTGCTCTTCCAGTAACCACATTTTGAGAACCAATGATGTAGGTTTTCAGAGAAAGAAGAGATCCCTGGGGATTGGTGAGTGGTGGCGGGGGGAGGGGTATGCTCAAGAACCCACCAGAGCGAGATTTAAAGTCCTGCCTTCTCAGAAAACCTCCAAGTCTCCCCACCATGCCCCCCATGCCACATTCCTATAACAAATTGAGGAAACTAGTTTATTTTTAATCAACAGAATATATTGTTTACATACTAATGGATCCAGCTGCATCAAATAACTCAGGATTGGGAAATGCTATCCCAGATCCTTGAAAAATAATTTGCCAATAAACTCTTAGGAACTAAAGTTCCTAGACATAAAGACTGTAGACATACCGAAGCAGAATTTCTAGGGGTGAGGCCAAAGCAACTGAATTTTTAACTGGCTCTTCTGGTGATAGACACAAAAGTCTGAAAACTATTGAGTTAGCCTTAGACCATCCCATAATCCACTCAACATTTTTCTCATATGCACGGGAACTCGTCTTTGTACCAAGGTATAGCTCTAAGACAGTTACATATAGTGAAATGGATGTGAGCTTTGGACTCAGTCTAACTTGGGTTCATGTCCTACCTCTGCCCATAAATAGCTGAATGATTTTGGATGAGTTATGTAGGCTCTCTTGTTCACAGTTTATTCATCTATCAAATAGGGTGAGCCAGGGGGCTTCCCTGGTGGCGCAGTGGTTGATAGTCTGCCTGCTGACGCAGGGGACGCGGGTTCGTGCCCCGGTCCAGGAAGATCCCACATGCCGCGGAGCGGCTGGGCCCGCGAGCCATGGCCGCTGGGCCTGCGCGTCCGGAGCCTGTGCTCCGCGACGGGAGAGGCCACAACAGTGAGAGGCCCGCGTACCTCAAAACAAACAAACAAACAAACAAAAATAGGGGAGCCTGTGCTCCGCGACGGGAGAGGCCACAACAGTGAGAGGCCCGCGTACCTCAAAACAAACAAACAAACAAACAAAAATAGGGTGAGCCATACTCTTTCTCGAAATAATTGTGAATTAGCACTAACATACAGACATGCTTTTTACAAAAAAATAGATATTTATTAGAAATAAGACATTATCAGCAATACTTCTGGAAACTGTATCCATAATCAGTAACTCTTAAGATAGTTTTAATAAATAACAATTAATTCCTGACTATATTGGGAATGCCCTGGCAGTCCAGTGGTTAGGACTCTGCTTCCACTGCAGGGAGCACAGGTTTGATCCCTGGTCAGGAAACTAAGATCTCGCAAGTTAGGTGGTGCAACCAAATAAAGAAATACATAAACTCCTGTCTATATTTACAAAGTTTTAGAGACACTAAATAGCAGGTCGTCCCAGCCATCTAGCAATGCCTAGCATTTAAGAGTCACTACTACAGATTTGATGTGATAAAATCCTATCTCATAGCATAGGTGTTAAGAACACAAAATTTGGAGCGATATTGTCTGAGTTCAAATCTTGGCTTTGCTACTTAATCTCTCTATGACTCAGTTTCCTCACTTATCGCATGGTAATAATACAAACTACAATCACAGAGTTGCCAGATGTATTAAATGAGTTACTATTTGTAATATAATAGTAAAATGGTACCTGACACTACTAAGAGCTTGCTTTATTTTTCTTATTCTTAGTAATATTACTTTTAAGCATGTAAGTATTAAAGGGATGCTAAGAAGAGGTTGGTGGTGAGAAACAGGAAATGCTTTTTAGGGAAAAGTGAATTTTGAGAAATAAAAATCAACTGTTTATTATCATACACTAGAAATGTTTCCAAGTCATTACAGTAATCTGCCAGGGAAAGTGATTAGGAAATAAAGTCCTCTAACAAGTCTGATTTATACAGATGATCACCACTGGTAACTTGTGCCCCCAGACTGCATTTTAAAATAAATTAAAATAATGGGGATCAGGGAGAAAGGGAGACTGAGACTGTCTTTCTTAGCCAAGTAACCACCATATTCTTTACTATCCATTTGGTTATGAGCTGGGTCCATGTGATGTATGGATGAATATTCACAAGTTACCTTAATGCCCAGATTTCTCCGAGCGCAGCAGAGTCCTGGTTTAATATTATTCACTGCAACATGGTTTTGGAAATATTGGGTTGGCCAAAAGGTTCGCTTGTTTTTTTCTGTAAGATGGCTCTAGTAGTGCTTAGTTGCCTTTAACTTCATTGTAAACAAGTTTGTTAGGTTGTATTGTGACAGCTGTCATATCAGCGTGCATTTAAGAAAAAACTTATCAAAATTGGTGAATTTTTGTGTAGCCATTTTAATATTGAAGATAGAAGAAAAAAGCAACATTTTCAGCATATCATGCTTTATTATTTCAAGAAAGGTAAAAAAGCAACTGAAATGCAAAAAATGATTTGTGCAGTGTATGGAGAAGGTGCTGTGATTGATCGAAGGTGTCAAAATTGGTTTGCGAAGTTTCCTGCTGGAGATTTCTCACTGGACGATGCTCCACGGTTGGGTAGACCAGTTGAAGTTGATAGTGATCAGATCGAGACATTAATTGAGAACAATCAACGCTATACCACGCGGGAGGTAGCCAACCTACTCAAAACATCCAAATCAAGGGCTGAAGATCATTTGCACAACCTTGGTTATGTTAATCGTCTTGATGTTGGAATTCCACAGAAGTTAAGTGAAAAAAGCCTTCTTGACTGTATTTCCACATGCTATTCTCTACTTAAATGTAATGAAAACATTCCGGTTTTTTTTTTGTTTTGTTTTTTTGTTTTGTTTTGTTTTGTTTTTTGCGGTACGCGGGCCTCTCACTGCTGTGGCCTCTCCCGTCGCGGAGCACAGGCTCCAATGCGCAGGCCCAGCGGCCATGGCTCACGGGCCCAGCCGCTCCGCTGCACGTGGGATCCTCCCGGACCGGGGCACGAACCCGCGTCCCCTGCACCGGCAGGCGGGCTCCCAACCACTGTGCCACCAGGGAAGCCCAAAACGTTCCGTTTTTAAAACAAATTGTAACGGGCGATGAAAAGTGGATACTGTACAGTAATGTGGAACGGAAGAGATCACGGGACAAGGGAAATGAACCACCACCAACCACACCAAAGGCCGGTCTTCATCCAAAGAAGGTGATGTTGTGTATATGGTGGGATTGGAAGGGAGTCCTCTATTATGAGCTCCTTCTGGAAAACCAAAGGATTAATTCCAACAAGTACTGCTCCCAGTTAGACCAACTGAAAGCAGCACTCGACGAAAAGCGTCCAGAATTAGTCAACAGAAAACATAATTTCCCCTGAGGATAATGCAAGGCCATATATTTCTTTGATGACCAGGCAAAAACTGTTACAGCTTGGCTGGGAAGTTCTGATTCATCTTCCCTATTCACCAGATATTGCACCTTCGGATTTCCATTTATTTAGGTCTTTACAAAATTCTCTTAAAATGGAAAAAATTTCAATTCCCTGGAAGACTGTAAAAGGCACCTGGAAAGATTCTTTGCTCAAAAGATAAAAAGTTTTGGGAAGATGGAATTATGATGCCTGAAAACTGACAGAAGGCAGTGGAACAAAATGGTGAATACATTTATTGTTCAATAAAGTTCTTGGTGAAAACGAAAAATGTGTCTTTTATTTTTACTTAAAAACTGAAGGAACCTTTTGGGCAACTCAGTACTACAAGTTTCCCCAAATGTTGGGGTCTGTTTGAGCTCTCCTTGGTTAAATAAGAAAACATACAGGAAATATCTAGCGCTGTACCCAACACACAGAAGAATATTCAATAAAGGTTAACAGATTATGAAGAAAACCGTACAACAGGGAAAATTCCTATCTATGTTAAGAACCAAGCAACAGATAAATAAATGGAGCCCAGGGTGCAAAAAATGAGTAAGAAGGGCATAGAAAGGGACTTCACCAATGAAGTCATTGATTTTCCAGATTTGCCTAGAGCGCCCTCTGCAGAGCAGATGGGTTGTGGAGGAATCTCAGATTTTGCTCTATTTATGCCTTTTATCCAGGAGCTGCACACAAGAGCCAGAGAAGATAAACTCAGAACCTGAGCTGAGCAAATGAATGATTTCAGAGAAGATGTGTGGGCTTCTCTTTGCTCCCTGGCTGAAAATGGGAGTCCTACTGAACCCAGCTGGCCTGGGTTTGGTTTCAAGTTCTGTCTTTCACTCTATGCAATCTTGAGCAACTTGATCTCTAGAAATCTCCATCTCTCTGTCACTAAAATGAGGAGAATAATAGCAGCTACCTCATAGGATGTTCAGTCACTCAGCACATACTTTTTGAGTGCTTTAGGCTGGGTAATGTTTGAGGTCCTAGAAATACAGTAAAATAGGCAGTAAAATAGACAAAATCTCTCCCCGTGTGGAACACAACATGGAATTTATGTCCTAGCTGGCGGGACAATGGCAGGGCAGCTTACACAGAAGCCTGGACCCGTCGGAGAACCCTTTTTTGTTCTGAGCCCCGCTCGATGCTAGCAGCTTTCTCGGCTGGTGTAGGACACTCAAATGAGGTATATATTGCCTCCATTAATCCAAAGAGGCCCATGATAAGTCATTTTTCGGTTGCAGGAATGGAGACTTTAACCTTAGAAGGGATAAACTTGACATAGCTCAGACCACTGCATGCCTAGAAACATCACTGAGGTGGAAGGCCCCTGAATTTTTGTGGGATTCACCTCCTAGCAGACAAGTGTCTTACCAAGTGGCTGGAATAGTTTCTACTTCCTCCTTACCAAGTGCAGTCAGCATAATACCATCAATATACTGAACCAGTGTGAGGTCCTGTGGAAGAGATTCAGACTGTATTGGGACAGTGGCGTGAGTATTCAATGACACATGTGCAAACGCCCCTTATTGCAGTTCTAGGCCAGAGCAAATCCTTGGCAAATGATACCTACTGTGCTCTGCTCAAAATCGATCCTTTACATCAGGATGTTCGGCAGGAGCCAGTGGCAAGCCGCCCAGGAAAGCTGCTCATAGCATAGGCTTTTTTTCTACTAACTGGTCTGGTTTTTCTTCTCCTTAGTTACCATCAAATTGTTTTTCACAAAGATATGAATGAACGTTGTACGCTACACCCTGATAAATATTTCTCAAATTAAAGCACCACTTAACTGCGTCTCAGCAATGCTCCCTTGTGACCGCGCCATTAGACTTAATGAATAATTCATCGGCTTCCTGGGGTGCATTCCGCGGATCTTAAGAACAAGAAGAAATAATTCTTAGGTGTTTGCCTTTTCGGCCCCCACTTTTTCCTCTTGGCAAATGCAGGCGTGCAGCTGCCTAGCAGGGGAGAGACGCCGTAGGCAAGCAGGCGGTGGCAGGGTTAGCCTGCGCCCAGACCCGCCTCCCAAGCCCACCTGGTCCTGGCACGGGAAGGCTGTTTGGGGGCCTCTGCCCTCCCCAGAGGCTGGAACAGCAGCTCCCAGGAGTCGAGGTTTAACCCGCACCAGGCAGAGGGCAAAAGAGACCTCGGGCAGCAGGTGAGCTTCAGGCGGCAGGGACTTTGCTCAACGAACCGGAGGCAAAGGGAGGACAGCTTGGGATACACAAGCTGCAACCGTCCGGCGCCAGAGGATCTGGCCATCACAGTGGCAACCAGAAACCGCCCTTCTCTCAGTGGATCTGCGGGGGATGGAGAGGTGGGGGATGATGAAAGAACTTTCTATCTTTCTGACATCTTTCCTCCATCCCAGGGCATCACCTGTTTGGCAGCAAGGCAAATTGGACATGTGCATTTGATTCTTTTTTTCTCCTTTTTCACTATTTCCGTTAAAGGCCAAGAAATTCCTTCTGTGACTTCCTTCCCTTCCAGAAAGGACACCCTTAGAGCTTGCCTATAAGACCCCAAATGTACCTAGATGGAGAAGAGGGCATGGATTCTGGCTCTTCACACCAGACCCTGCCTGCTCCTTCATATAAAAATCATAATAGCTATCATTTATACAGAGTCAACTTTATGTCTACAAGGATTATTTCATCTAATACCCCTGAGGTAAATACTATTGTCATCACCATTTAACAGATGAGAACACCAAGGCTTATAGAGGTGAACTAACTTGCCTAATGACATATTGTTAGAAAGCAATGAGACTGGGTTTGAAACTCAGGTTATCTGATTCCAGAACCAGAATTCTCTAATGTCTGCATTCTCCCCACCACCACATCCCACCCCATCTTGACTTGTATCTTCTCTGTTCAATTCCTTTCTTTTTCTTTTAAATTTCAACCACCATTTGTGATTTGACCTGCATGAATGACAAGCCCTATGTCTGTATTTGTTCTGTTTGGTGAAAAGAATAGCGAATGCATGGGCATCTGTAAGCTTAGTTCTTTTACCCTTTTAAGTTTTCCTGTTTTTTGAAATTTTCTTGGAGCTATTTGAAATATAAGTGGCATAAAAGCCAATATGGTCTAGATTGCCAAGAAACTTCGTAAAATCATATGCAGGAGCTGGTGCATCCAGGTGATAGACTGGAAGACTCTGGACTTGCAGTCAGATACTTGGGCTTCAGTGCTGCCTCTGCCCCTGACCACCTGAGTGACCCCAGGTATGTCATTTAAGTCTCCGAGCTTAGTTTCCTTATCAAGACAATGGGGGAAAGGTGTCCTACCCCAGAGCATTGTTTTGAGGATTACAAAAGATATGTGCAGGTGCTCTTTGCTATCTATGGAACCCTTCCTTCTGTTATCTTTTATCAATGCTGTGTCACCAAGGGAAGGAGGAGGATGTGGCAGTATGAGGGGTCAGGGGACTAAGATAAAGCTGCTGCTCGGAAGAAAAACAGAATGACTTTTCTCTCTTCTGCTGGGCCCCTTCTGGGAGGCACCCTCTCTTCCCAGGACCAGCTGGCCCTCCCTCCTCAGCTCTCCTGAAGGGCCCAGCTTTGGGGGAAGGTCACATCCTGGTTACCACAGTTTCAAAACACAGCTCTAAATCATAACCGACCTCCCTCATTTCACTGGCACAGGCAGCCTCCAAATGAGCCACAGAAAATACCCCTTGTCAGTTCATCGGTGACATGAAAAGAAATGTGCTCCCTGATATAGCAGTAAAGCCACATTGGAGGGTCCCCATGCATCCCCTTATAGTAAGTACTCTAGAATATAATTAGAAATAAAGGCACACAATGAAACTATGCCTTCACGGGTTAGTTTGTTGTATATTGGTTGAGAAAAGAAAGGGAAGAAAAAAAGACAAGACTTCTGGAAATGATTATAGCCAAAGAGGATGGATGGTTTTCTTCTTGGTTTGTCTCGGGGGAACAACTTTGACCTTTGTTTCTTCACTCTGCTCCTTATTCTCTGCAGAAGAGTCATTGCACTGTCCTGAAAATCACTACTGAACAGACAGCCATCTTTCCCTGTCCATCCCCGGGCGTGAACAGCTTGTGTAGCAGCCCCTCAGACGCATCTGTCTTCCTGTCACTGTCACTCTTTTCCCTCTCTCTATATTTCATTTTTCTCGCCGTTGCAAATCTCCCCCATGTTACGATTACACTGTTTTGGTCTGTCACAGTTAAGAGCTTTCAAGACTTAGCAGTACCCACCACACCTACCATAGGATTTTTTCAGGTCCTTTCTTTTTGGGACATGGATATCCTTTTAAATGGGAGAAAGAAGAGAAAGAAGCCAGACAATTTGTGACAATAAACACAGACTGCAGCAGGAGAGGGTGGGGTAGGGATGTGGGAGAGAAAGCCTTAAGGCCACCTGTTTGGAATAGATTAGTGAGGTTTAAACAAAAACATCCCCCAGTCTCCATTCAGTCTCTAGAAAAATGGTGCATTTTCTCATTTCTTACTCCCACGCTTTACCCTGAGAAGGGAGAAATAAAAGGAGAGAAACTTGAGAGCAGATAGGGCAAGACTGCCTCAGAGAAGGACGGGAGCCCTGACTGGGGCTCACCGGGTGGTCCACACTCTGACGGAGAGTGGGAGACAAGCAGTAGCTGCAGGAGCCTGCCTCCTTCAAAAACTGCTGGTGGTTCAAAGCTAGAGATTTCATTTTACCGGGGGTGCCCAGCCTTCCTGACACAGGACGTTATCTGCTCTCTGAGGACAGCAGCCATAGCACAATGATGGTATGTCCTGAGTTAAAAGGCTAAGCAAATAAGCTGATAAAAAGACTTTATAAATTGGTAAATGCAGTTATATAAAGAGATTATATAGTACATCTTATGTAAACACATTTATTGAGAATTAAATGATTTCCTAAGGAGATAATAAAATTAAGACTGTCAGAAAAAGCTGGAACATATATACCCTGTACCCATACTTGTGATCACTGCTGCTCCCTTTAAGCATGTGCCTGCCTGCGCGCGCGCGCACACACACACACACACACACACACACACACACACACACACACACACACACACACACAGGCTTGCTATATGAGTGTTCTGAAACCACTTATTCTGATCGCAGATGCATTCCCATCATGTTCTCCTGGAAAAAAACTCTAATTTCTAAGAAGGTCCTTATGAGTGAACTTGTAATGCCTGGCTGATGGGGGGAGGTGACCGTACTCGGTTATGGTTATGCTAACATTTAGACAGACTGGCTTGGCCTTCAAATCCCACTGTGTGGACCATGACATTGGCACTCATTGTTGCCTCAAGTCAAAACTGATAAACTATTTGGAGGCAGTTCGGTGATAAACTGTCCATTCCTTTGACCCAGAGATTCTACTTTTAGAATGTTTGAGGATTTCTGCAACAGCACTGTTTCAGCATGAAAATTGAAAACAACCTAAATGTTTGTCAATAGGAGATTGGTTAAGTAATTTGTTATTTCTATAAAAAACTGTTATAGATCCACATGTGTTGATGTGTAAAAATGTTCATAATATATAGTTTAAGGGGAAATGAGGGTTGCAGACAATACATACAATATGATTGGATTTTGTTTTGTATAAATATGTGTTATGTTTCTGTATATGTACGAACATACATCCATCCTGGGTATGCATAGGAAAAAATCTACAACAGAATATTAACAGAGTTATATCTGAATGGTATGATTACACCTAATACTCTTTTTTTATCCAAACACTTACCTGCATTTTCCGATTATTTTTTTGCAATGAGAAAATATTATTCTGTACCCAGAAAACGTAACAAAACTGTTTTAACAGAATCACACTGGGATTTACCTACTCTGTGCACAGCCAGTCCTGCCCCTAAGTACATGACACTTAGTTTCACAAAGATGGCCAGTGATGGCCAAAGATGGCTCCTTCCTGGGCCAACTGAGAACGATGTAGAGGGCATTCACACTGGAGCTGCAATCAGGCTGGCCTCTAAGATCTGTTTTAAATTGTGACTCTTCAGGGGACTTCCCTGGCGATCCAGTGGTTAGGACCCCGCGCTTCCATTGCAGGGGACGTGGGTTCGATCCCTGGTAGGGGAACTAAGATCCCGCAAGCCGCAGGGCATGGCTAAATAAATAAATAAACTGTGACTCTTCGGCATTTTGGCAGTACTGCGTGCCAAGCACCAAGATGGTGATCAGGTAATTAACTCCACAAATTCATCTGTGACTGATTTGTAATAGTTGGGTTTGTTTTTCAGCTGGAGAGTTTGGGAAACATAAAGGGTAATTCACCAAGAATTGACCTGGGATCGTTTGCTCTGATATTTAGGTGTGCATGTACACACATGCATGCCTAAGTAACATGATAGCATTTGGCATATTCATGGTTGTGTTGTTTACTCTCAGCAGTTTCTGTTGTTGCATATCAGGCAACAGTTGGAGAATTCCACACATCTGTGTGGATGATGATTCAACAAAACTAAGCTGTCAATTCTTTTTTTTTTTTATTGAAGTATAGTTGATTTACAATATTGTGTTAGTTTCAGGTGTACAGCATACTGATTTAGTTGTCTTTTTTTTTTTTTTTTTGGGGTATGCGGGCCTCCCTCTGCTGTGGCCTCTCCCGTTGCGGAGCACCGCTCCGCGGCACGTGGGATCCTCCCGGACCGGGGCGCGAACCCGGTTCCCCTGCATCGGCAGGCGGACGCGCAACCACTGCGCCACCAGGGAAGCCCTGATTTAGTTGTCTTTTTCTAATTATTTTCCATTACAGGTTATTACAGATATTGAATATAATTCCCTGTGCTATACAGTAAATTCTTGTTGCTTAAAAGCAGTCAATTATTGACTTTCGGATTTCAAAAAAAATTGACTCATAACAGAGACGATAGTATGAAAGGGAAAGAAAAAAAAACAAGCTGCTGAAGGACTCCTGGCATATTATTTTTAGGTCTTAACAAAAAGATGTGCATGAATGATTCTAATTATAAGAGGAAATCATCCATCCCAACCTCTACCCCATCCCACTGAGAGATAACACCCTACAGAGTGAGGAAAATAAGAGAGAAGAATCAAAGAAAGAGTAAGACGTTTTTATGCTGTTCAGTGCCTCTGAGAAAAAGCTGTGTATGAAAAAGAGCTGTGTATCTGGCCCCTCCCCTCAACGTAAGTCAGGGCAGTGAGATAACAGTATAAAAACCCTAGGTCCCTTTGGGATTCTGAGAGCAGAAGAGCACGGGCTTTGTTTCCCAGGTGAGGGGCAACCCCCAGCGCAGCATGACCACAGCAGACTTCATAGAGGCCCCAGTGACATGGCGAGTATCCAAGAGCCACATGGATGTGGCATTGAGTTGCAGTGGGCTACGGGAAACCCCAAAGTGGGGATAAGAGCGCATGATAACTGTTCCCTGGTGCTTTGAGGTTCCATGTGACTCCAAAATGTAAGTGCAAAATCAAGAAGAAAACAGGAAGGAAAAACATAACGTTTACTGAGTAACATAACATTTACTTGGAATTGACTAAGCTTCAGTTGCCACCATTTGGGAGATTCTGTTAGAAATAAGTTTAACTGTAGGAACCTGAAAAAAAAAATCAATATACAACCTAGGTTTTGCCTGAATATTTTACCTGACCCACACTGGCTAAAGACCCCAAATGAGGGATTTTTCTCCACTCAAGGATTCCTTGGCATCAGCCTGGGCTGTCTCATTGTCAATATCTCTGGCTAATCTTGCTGACCAGCCCCTGCTATACTATGCTGATCACCTGGCTGGCTATATACTTATCAGTCTAGCTTCATAGTCAAAATAGGCCTCACACTGGCCACTAAATTTTTCTGAGTCCCTCTTTTAGTACATGTGTCTTTGGGTAGGCCCTCTAATAATTGCAAGGACCTTTCCATTTGCCCTTTATTTGAAATGAAAGGAAATGGTTTGAGAATAGAATGTCACTATTCTGAAAGACTTTTCTATTTTCCTTTTAAAAACTCTTTCCAATCCGCTTCCAAAGACACACACACACACACACACACACACACATTTCTTTCAACATACATGTGTCCCTCCAACAACTAGATGAAATCATCCTGATCTTTGCTATCCAGCTAAAAGCAGGAAAGGCAAAAACCAGTCATCTCTGCATGCCAGCATAAATCTTGCAGTATTCTGAATGTCCTCTAATCCTGCCATCACCTTTACATGCACACTGTAAGTAAAAAAAGGATATTCTCTAGCCCGTTTCTGTGGACCATGACAAAGAGGGCTGGCAGAGGCCACACTAGTGCTGAAGTTAAAAGACAGCATGTAGGGATGGCCAGTGATTCCTTCCTAAAAATGTTTGGCTCAAAGAGATTAGCTCCAGCTGGTCCAGTGAGAAAAGATGTGGTACAGAAAGCAGAAAGGACTACCGCTTACAGTGAAAACTTCAGGTGAAATCATTGGAAGCAGCCAATGATTTGCATATCTTTTATATTTGACTATTAGGTTCAGCCTGAGAGAGAGGAAACAGGCACCAAGGAGTCACATTATATGAAAGATACGTCATTTTTATTCTCTTCCTTACTCCAGGAGGGGTCCCTCCCTTGATAGTCTGCTGAAGACTTACACTAGTGTCCCACTGGCTTCCAGTGGAGGTGCAGAGTTCTACAGTCACTCTAGAACAGGAGTAAAATTTCAATATTGATTCTACAGGAAATTTCCAAGCAACATGGGAATCTGGGGCTGCACATCTCATTGATGGAGCACTAGTGTTTTATTAATTTTGCAGTTATGTGCCAGATGAATTGAGCCGGGAGGGACCACTAAAGATCCTCCAGGGCTGATCATTCTGCAGCGCAAGTGCTTCTTTACTTAGCTGCCCGAACACTAGAATGTAATCTCTATTTGGCCAAGGACTCTGTTGTTTTTCTATTCTATCCTCAGCCCTCAATTGTCATTAGTATTTGAGGAATAAGTGAATGCATTTCTTAGAGTTTCTGCAATCCAAGGTGATGAGAAACTGCACTCGGGGGATATAAGTGGCAAAATATAAATATTTCCCATGAGGGAACCTCCGAGAGGATCAGAATGGGATCATACTTGGGCATGATGGCTTTGTAAAAAGGTCTGTGATTCCAGTGCACCTGGCATAGATGAGGACCAGGATCTGCTAACATTTTAGCCATCAGGTATAAAGCAAGAGAGGATTTTTTTAAAGGAAACAAGCCGTAGAATGTACAACAGCAAGAGTGAACCCCAATGTAAACTGCTGTGGACTTTGAGTGATTATGATGTGTCAGTGTAGCTTCATTCACTGTAACAAATGGACCACTCCGGTGGGGGATGTTGATAATGGGGGAGGCTGTGCATGGGGTGGGGGTAGGGAATATGTGGGAACTCTGGACCTTCTGCCGAATTTTACTGTGAACCTGAAAAATAAAGTCTATTTAAGAAAAAAAGCAAAAGGAAAGGAAACAAGCAGGAAAAGGTAAAGAGAGGAGGGAAAACATAAGGGAGGAAGAAGAAAGAACATGGGAAGCAATGTGCAAATCAGGTCCTGTCATTCCTCCTCAGTGGCCCTCAGATCACAGGCTGGCAAACCTGACCCAAAGATACATGGACTCTACCATGTGCACATACAGGCGAAGAGCCCTGACCTCTGTTTCCAGTAGTGTTATAGCTCACACAGAGAGAGTGTCTGGGCGCTAATGAGCATTTTCTTATGCACAGAGAAGAGGCAATTTGGAAAAATCTACTTAATTTAGCTATTTCCATGCCTATCATGATGAGATTTTCTGGCCCCAAACTCAGGGCACATTGTCTGATATCCACCCTAATGTAGACAGACATTGGATACAAGAAATATTCCAGGGCTTCCCTAGTGGTGCAGTGGTTAAGAATCCGCCTGCCAATGCAGGGGACACAGGTTCGAGCCCTGGTCCAGGAAGATCCCACATGCCACGGAGCAACTAAGCCCGCGAGCCACAACTACTGAGCCCGTGTGCTACAACTACTGGAGCCCACGCACCCTAGAGCCTGTGCTCCACAACAAGAGAAGCCACCGCAGTGAGAAGCCCACGCACCGCAATCAGGAGTAGCCCCTGCTCGCCACAACTAGAGAAAGCCTGTGCACAGCAACAAAGACCCAGCTCAGCCAATAAATAAATAAGTAAATAAATAAATTTATAAATTTATTTTTAAGAAAAGAAATATTCAAGATTTAAATGTATGTTTAAAATCCATTTTACTGAAACTCCAGACAATAAAAGATAAAAGTCATCCTAATATTGATCCTAACCCTCACCCTAATTCTCCAATTCAGACACAAGGTGGTTTAGAGAACTTACAGCCAACCCTCAAATATAAACCATAATTAAAGTTCACAGATGCAAAAACTGTAAATATACATTCTATTTCCTCTAAAGTTATTTTATTAAAAAGCAGCCTTTTGTGAAATTTACATATGCTGGGTTTGATAACGTAAAAATAATTTTTCTCTGAATCTTAACTAAAAGAAAAAGAAATATTGAAAGAGGTGTTTTCATTTAATCAGTTCTTTCAATGCTGACTACCAGCTGCATAAATGGAAGGCCAGAGCAGAGAAGATTGTTTTTTTTCTACCTATCTCCAAGGTTGAATGAGAACTGGCTATGACGGGGGTTACCTCCTATGACAGATTAAGTAACATGTTATAATGAAAATATGCCTAGCTTATATCTTGGGACCTATATTTATATCAGGACCGAGACAAAGTCAGCACATTTTCGAAAGGAATGGAGTTATGCGAAAATACCTAAGAAATAGATTGTACTCGGAGGAGTTCATGTGTTCCAGGTATAACATTTTGTGTCAGTGGTTGTAGGTAAGGCGATGAGCATTTAATAGTACAAAGGATTCAGAAATCCTCAGTGCCTGTATGCAGTACACAGTCTATCTCCATGTTTGATATATGTTACATAGCATTTTCTCACTTTTGTATTAGAAAAAAGTACATACTAGGAGGAAGGTGAGATCCCTTTAACCACTAAGCATATTCTCTCTCTTTACCTCTCTCTCCCAAACTCCTCCATAAGTAACTTGTTAGGAATTTGATTTTTATCATTCCAGATCTTTCTATAATTTTCTTTACTTGTTATTATTTCATCACTATATATTATTTTATCATTACCTTTGGGGTTTTTGTTTTGCTTTGTTTTACAACTGATGTATATTTTACATGCAGTAAGGTATATAAAATCTTAAGAATTCAGCTCAGTGAATTTTTACATATGTGCAACCACTATACCAATTAATATTTTGAAGATTTCCACAGCCCAGGAGACTCCCTCATGTTCTTTCCAAGTCAGCATCCCCTGACCCCACAGGTAGCCACAATTCTCACTTCTATTACCATAGGTTAGTTTTGCCTCAGGTCAGATCCAACTCTTAGGCCTAAAGAACCCCCTCATCACTGCAGTTTGTGATTATGGATTTTCAAAAAATTAGAATATAAGCACTATCATAGACTGGTTGCAAGATGATATAGAACATTTTAGATGGTTCAGAAAACCTTTCAGTAGCTTCTTTTGCTTCAGAGTGGTGAGGAGCCTGGCATGTGTGAGGACAACAGAGATTTCCTGTATTATTAATTCCCTCATTCTCTGACCCACAGATGGGAGGCCAGGTTGGCCTAAACCCAAAGAGAGAAAAAGACTTTGTAGGTTTCCTGAGGATTGGAAGAGCTGAGCCCCACAGAGAAAGGCCTGGGATGGGGCAGGAGGGGGTACTGCCTAGGAGCCTTTCATCACTGTGTATCCTGAATTGAAAAAAGGCTGCTTTGGGTTACCTGGACTGTACTATTAGCTGTGTATTATCAGAGCCTGGGAATAGGTCTTCCCACAAACTCTAGCAGAAAGCAAAAGAGATACACCATCTGTATGATGTGGATAATAATAGTGTCTATCTCATGAGGTTTTTCTAAAAATTTAAAAACTTTTTTGTGAAGTTTAAATTATATAAAATATGTTCCACAAATCTTTAGTGCACATGTTGATGGATTTTTACATATACTTACATACGTAGGTATACGCTCACATCAGAATATTTCTAGATCTCCAAAATGCCCCCTTTCCTCTCCTAATCAATAACTTCTCAGAAGGAACCACCAGTCTGACTTCTGTCATCAAAGATTAGCGTGGCCTGGTTTTGAAATTCATATAAATGGAATCATCAATATGCACACTTTGTGCTTACAGTCTTTTGCTTAATAGATCCATGAGACCGTCCGTATTTTTGCACATGGTAGTTATTTGTTCTCTATCATTGCTATGTAATATTTTGTTGTACAAATATACCACAATTTATTCTCTGGTCTACTGCTGTTGGTGAACATTTGAGATGATTCCTGTTTGGAGCTTTTAAAGCACTATAAATGTTCTTGTACATGTCTTTTAGTGTATATAAGATCTCATTTGTGTTCCACTCATACACCCGAGAGTGGAACCACTGGGTCATAAGTGCACATATGTTTAATTTTATGGGTTCTGCCAAAACAGTTTCCAAAGTGTCATACCAGTTTGCAATTCCACTAGCAATGTATGAGAGTTTTAGTTAATTTACTTTCTTGCTAACATTAAGAGAGTGAACAGTCAAGTCATATAATGGGAGAAGATTCTGTAATTACATATCATTGACAAAAGACTTTCTGGAGAAAGAATTATGAATCAATCCTACAATCAAAAACTTCTACAAAGGAAATAGACAACCCAATTCAAAATAAGCAAATGACCTGATCGGCTTTTCAAAAAAGATGTTCAAGTGACCTGTAAACAGGTGTGCATCATCGTTAGTTATCAGAGAAATGCAAATTCAACCACAGCGTGCCAACATCACCTCTAAGAATGCTAAAATCAAAAGGACTGACAATGCCAAGTGTTTTCTTTTGTTTCTAATAAATGGCATCTACTGTACTCTACTCATCATTCAGCAACTTGGGTCATTCACTTAACAAATGAGCTTAGATATCTGAACATGTTGCTACAAGTATAACTAACTCATCCCTTTTAACTTCTTAGAATTCCATAGTATGAAAATACTACATTTCAACTTTTTTTTTTTTTTGGCTGTGTTGGGTCTTCATTGCTGCAGGCAGGCTTTCTCTAGTTGTGGCGAGCGGGGGCTACTCTTTGTTGCGGTGTGCGGGCTTCTCATTGCGGTGGCTTCTCTTGTTGCGGAGCAAGGGCTCTAGGCGCGCGGGCTTCAGTAGTTGTGGCACGCGGGCTCCGTAGTTGTGGCTCACGGACTCTAGAGCGCAGGCTCAGTAGTTGTGGTGCACGGGCTTAGTTGCTCCGTGGCATGTGGGATCTTCCCGGAACAGGGCTTGAACCCGTGTCCCCTGCATTGTCAGGCGGATTCTTAACCACTCTGCCAACAGGGAAGCCCCTCAACTTTTTTAATTAAATAGAAATTTAGATTTTTTTTCTGATGTTTTCACTATTACAAACAACACAATAGTGAACATTCTTATATGCTCCTCTTTCTGTACATTTGCAAATGTTTCTCCAGGGTAGAAAACACGGGGTGATATTTGGGTGACATGGGGAATGTGCTTGTTTAACTTTGGTAAGTGGCAATAAATCACCTTTCTTATCAGCTGTGATAATTATCACTCCAAACAATAGTGTATGAGAATATGTCAAACTACTGCCTTACCAGTATTGGACATGATCAATTTTTTTCAGTTTCTCCAAATTGATTTTTTAAATGGCACATTATCTTAATTTTTACTTCTTGATTACTCGTGAGATCACACATCTATTCATGACTTTATTGGCATTTGTATGTCTACTTCTATGAATTGTCTTTTCATACCTTCCCCCATCCCCTTTTCTGTCACTTATTTTTCTTACAAGCATATATTTCTAATATGAACCCTCAGTCTGTTATATGTGTTGCAAATATTTTCTTCCAATCTATTAGTTATTTTCTAACTTTTTATTGAACTTTGTGGTACAGGGGTTTATAAGTTATTATTAATGAAATTTATAAGTATTTTCCTTTATGGTTTTTGCTTTTATGAATGTTTTCCCTACACTTAAGAACTTTCTTTTGTTACATAGTTTAAGTACTTATGTCTTTAATCCAACTGAGTTTATCTTGTGAGGCAGACGTCTGATTACTTTTTTTCCAAATGGAGAGCTGATTTATTGAATAACCTACCCTTTCAACTCTGACCTAAATACCAGAGCCATAATGTACCAAATTTGTATATAATATATGTTTCTAACCTCTATTCTGTTTCATTGACTTATCTATTCCTGTACCAGAAACACATTGTTTCAATGAATACAACTTTATTTTATTTTCTAACAGGTGCTGTTGGCAAGCCCTTGCTCTGTAATTCCTTTCCAAAATTGCCTTAGTTATTCTTGCACATTTTCCCTCATAAAACTTTTAGAATCATCCTGTTAAATTTCATTTTTAAATCCTTTTTGTATTTTGATTAGGTTTACATTGAATTTGTAGATTATTTGGAGGAGAATTGACATTTAAAAACACCGAGTTTTCCTCAATCCTTCAATGGTCAAATCTACTATTTAGTTGGGCCTTTTTTTGCATCTTTCAGTAAAGGTTTGCAGTTTTCTCCACAAAAGTCTTATGGAGACTTTTTATGTTATTTTAATTTTTGAACGAGATTTTTTTTCTATTATATTTTCTAATGGACTATTACTGGTGTATAGGTAAGTTCCTTTTTAAACAGAGTGTTTTCTAATAAATATCTTAGTATACTTTTTCTGTTTTCTCGATATTGCCAATATTGGTGAGAAAGAGGAAGGGAATATACCAATTAATACTATTCCACAAAATTAACTACCTGTGGAGAATTCATGAAAACATCTTAAAATATGTGTTACATAATGAAGTCGGTATAAAACAAGTCTCTATTAAACCCTGCTTAGGAAGTTTGGTTCCCTGATGTAGATGATAATGTAGATGTCATCACCTATAAAATTATCCAACATCACATTCCATCCACAGCACCACTGCCAGCTCCTCTAAGTTCCTAAAACAAGGTGTTAATATCAATGTTTCCCTACTCTTTCCTAGTCAGCTTCCCTTCCCCCCAAAAGTCTTATCTTTCATTCCTACCTCTTGTCTGTCCCTTCTATTCATCAACTCTTCTCTTCTGGATCAGTGATCCCATTAATCCAGTAAGAAACTGTCATTTTTTCAGATGGGCAAAACAAGAGAGAAATGTTACATTGGCCTTTCCCATCTTAAAAATGTTGAAGTCCTAACTGCATCTTGAGTAGAATTTTTAAAAGAGAGAAGAGAGCCAGAGATATGATGAAGTTTAAAGATTCTTTCCTCCCTGATTTCCTCTGTTTTCATCTTCAGAATAATAAAAACCAACCATAATAACTGGCGCATACTGAGCACTTAGTGTTGGGTCCTGTGCAAAGCATTTAGTATGCATCGTGTTTAAGGCCACCAACAAGCCTGTAAGATAGGGACTATTATTAGCCCCACTGTGCAGAAAATGAAACACCAGCTCCTTGTAGGATAAATAACTTTCCAAGTTGCATCACTAGTAAGTTTGGCTAGGAATTAACCCCAGCCCCTGTTCTTAACCCCTACTCTAACCCAGTAACAGTGTGGGAAGAAAGTTTGGAGCAAAATAATAGCAGCGATCGTTCTATCTGACACATATGTATCTTCATTTATGACACTAAAGCTTAAAAGGTTTACAAAATTTCACTACTCAGCATAGTCATCAGTATTCTAGCCATGAAGTATGCCCGTATTTTAGGCTAACTGCAGGACAGAAAATAGAGCCTCTTAGCTACATGGAAGCACAAATTTGGCGTTATCATCCTCAAAAATGCCCCTGGCTTGGGCTTTCCTGGTGGCGCAGTGGTTGAGAGTCCGCCTGCCGATGCCGCGGTCCGGGAGGATCCCACGTGCCGCGGAGCGGCTGGGCCCGTGAGCCATGGCCGCTGAGCCTGCGCGTCCGGAGCCTGTGCTCCGCAACGGGAGAGGCCACAACAGTGAGAGGCCCGCGTACCGCTAAAAAAAAAAAAAAAAAAAAAAATGTGCCTGGCTCCTGGCCTGACTGCTGAGAAAGAGCACAAATGGGATTACATTTTACCACATCCGTGTTTTGAAGGATTCTATGAACTGTATGATCTTGGCCATGTCATTTAATTTCTCTGTATTTCAGTTACCTCAAAGGTAAAATATTGATAATAATAGGACTTATAGGGTTGCTGAAAGGATTAAATGAACACATATATGTTGCTCAGAGCAGTGGCTGGCACATTTTAAATCACCATATGAGGGTTCCCATCTTCCTTAGTTCTTTCATAATTCAGGGTAATTAGCTCAAATCTACTTTTATCCCAGCATCTCAAACTGGTTTCCAGTTGGGGGCATGGTATAGAAATCCAAATAATTGGGGTTTTCAAAAGAAAGGTTTTGGCCCTTTTTTTTCAGACCTATATACTTTTCAAAGACAGTGTGATGTATATGTTTCTGATTCACTGAAAAGGATATTTGTTTCACTTCATCCCCCCTCCCCCCACTGAAAGCCACTTACTATTCATTTACCATGAACCTTTTTGAAAAATAAACACTTTTAAAAGGTGCTTCATTTGAAGTAAAATGATGATGTTTTGGCCAAATACAAATCTTCAACAGTATATGCATGCTTCTGAGGCTGGTGTCCCATGTGGCTGAAGGGGTTTTGCTACCATATCTGTCTCTCTGTAATTGACTCACCAGAGCTGGGATAACCCTGCTCCTAGCCCGCCTCATTTCAGCCAGTGAACTGTAGCTCGTTCTCACCTGTGCAGAGTCTAGACGAGCCCTGCTGTGACAGAGTCCCACCAAACTATTGTTGAAGAAAGCCTCAGAAGTAGGAACAGGAAACCCATTCAGGGATTGAGTTTCCCTGATACAGATCGGTCCTGCTGCGTTGCCCTGCCTGATCCTCACCCACCTTTTATTCTCTCACTCCCTGTGGCCTTATCTGACTCTTTGACTTTGGGTGCCCTTGAACTGATCCTCTCTCATGGCAGTAGATTTCTGGTTCTCCAGTGCCCAGCCTGTTCTGTGACTAACCCCAGCCTGCCCTACTGCCTGCCACCTGAGCTTGCCTTTGGATTTGGACAGTTGTCCTTGGCTCCAAACCCTAAGTAGTGACTGCAGCCGCCCTGCCCCAGGGCTGACATATCCCAACCTTTTCCCTTTACGTCCCTGTGAAATGCCTTGACATCCTAGTTGAGGAAGCTCACTGAATAAGGAGACTCAGAAAGATGGTTTGTTTTACTCTACCAGGATGTGAGTGATATGTTTTGGCATTGCAAAGCCAGAGAAAACACATTCAGAGAGTCCTGTTTATTCTTTTTCTGCACAATATTGATATGTTGGAGTTTCGAAAACCAAAGTATACAATTTTCTAATATTATTTTGAGGAAAAGACCTCAGATATTCTGTGCCCATTATGGATGATTTCATCTTGCTTCAGGACCACCATATATGTAATAAAAGGACTAAAAACCATACATAATCAGAGACTGGAGTTCATGTCGTTCTTGTAGCACAAGTTGTGTGACTTTGGCAAGTCCTTTAGTTCCAGACTTCAGTTTCCATTTATGTAAACCTGGAACCCCCAAATCCACTAAACTTTATTCTTTGAGATTATAAAATGTGTGTTATCTTTATGAGACTCCTCTCCCACAACTAACGCGAAGAATGTGCTCCAAAATATCGATTTCATAAGGCTGATAAAAGATTCAAATAAATTAAGGTACGCATAGTCACTTTGAAAATCGCAAAGCACAAAGTAAATGCGTTTTTGTAATTGTGAATGAGCTGTATGCCAAAAGTTCTTACGGAATTCAGAACACATTTCCCCCAAATCCATGCTTCAATCCTCTTCATCCTTCAGGGCTCAAATCAGATGGGACTTTGCTTCCCCTTTGCTTTGCTTCTCCTCCTTTTGTGTCTTCATCAGGCTTGTCCTGCTTCCATTCTAGTATCTCCTTGTCTCAGCGTCCCACTAGACTGTGAACTCCTTAAAGACAGAATCATGTGGTCCATGCCTGGGTCTTTATCTGTACTAATAATGTATAAACCACTTAGTATAATCCAGGCTTCATCCTAAATGCTTTACATATATTAACTCATTTAATTCTCACAAAATCCTGTGAGATAGAAATTACTACTGCATCCACTTTATAATATGGAAACTGAAGCATGGAGAGCTTGTGACCTTCCCAACCACACAGAGCCAGTGAATGACAGAGCTAGGATTTGAACCCAGATAGACTAATTATCTGGGTCCATGCTGTTCACTACTACATATATTGCCTTGGTTAGATGGATAGATGGGTGGGTGGATGGATAGGTTTTTACATTTATTATTGTCCTTTATTATCTCGAGTCACAGGCAATAATATAAAAAGCATGAAGATCATAATTAAATAGTCATGAGGTATCAGAATAGAGTTCTGTAATATACAAATGTTTTCAGTGGGATTCAAACCTGGATGATTATCTAACCAACACTTTCTTCCCACTGCAATCAACAAAACATATTTAATTTTCTATATCTAAACAACAATTATGGACTACATTTGAATGTACTTTTCCTTCCTGCTTTTAAATAAAGTGGCAAATTTGCTATGGAAAATGTGGTTTTTGTTGTTGTTGTTGTTGTTTTTGTTTTGGGCCCCGCAGCAAGGCATGCAGGATCTTAGTTCGCCGACCAGGGATGGAACCCAGAGCCCTGGCAGTGAGAGCACCAAGTCCTAACCACTAGACTGCCAGGGAATTCCCTGGAAAATGTATTTTAAAGATATGCAAACACTTATGTGATACATACAGTGATGGGGAAGGGGAATGTGAAAGGATTATATTTCCCTTTCCCCAACTTATCTGAGAACTAACTGTGCCCGAGGTCTGGGTCCTTTAAGGATGAGTTTTTGAACCCCACCCTAAATAAGCTACCCAAGGGATTCTGGTGAGCTTAGAAACTACACCTTTAAAGCAAAAATGGCTTCTGCCAACAAAGACACATTCACCCATCCACCCTGTCCAATTACACAGCCTCCATCTTCACCCCTTCTCCTCGTACACAAGTAACTATGCTCTGCTCTGGATACACCATCATTCTGGTCTAGCTGGTTTGCTGTGTACTTCTCCCCCGGGGTATCTCATTTACTCCTATGTTTCAATATCCTTTAAAAAACATCAACTCTCATACTTTTTGTCCAGTTCCGATCTATAACTTGAACTTCTTGCTCATCAGACATCTTTATGTGGATGTTTTATAGGCAACTCAAAGTCAATATATCCAAGCCAGAACAAATGAACTTCCCCTTCAATGCGCTCCTTCTAAGAGTAAATGGCACCACCACAGCCAAGTACTCTGAGCAGACAACTGGAAATTGCATTAATCAGCCTCATCTTCACATCTTATACCTACTTGATTCACAAAATCTAAGTCTATTTGTTAAGTGTCTTAAAGCTCCATTCCCACTCCCTCCCACCTCTGTAATTCAAGCCACTCTATCTCATCTAGACAACCCTAGAAGCCTCCTAACTGATATCCGTCTTCCATTCTTACATTTCTCCAATCTATTCTAACCCAGCAGATTCAAGAGGAAAATCTGACTATATTATTTCCCAGCTTAAATCCTTTCAAAGTCTACCAGATGCTTTTGGGAGAAGGGAAAAAACCCTTCCTGTGGCCTGTAAGATCCCAGGTGGTTCTGCTCCCACCTACTTCTGCAACTTTATCTCATGACCCTTTTCTCCCTGGCTCTTATGGGCTTTTCATGACTTCCTTGAATGTGCCCAGTTCTTTCCAGCAGCTTCTAGGCCCCTGCACATGCTATTCCCTCCATCTGGAACTGTCTCTTCCCCATTTACTATCTAGTCAATTGGACCTGAGCTTAAATGTCACTTCAGTGGAGAAGCCACGCCTGGCCAGTTCAGGTCCCCCCACTATACACTTTCATGGCACAATGTCCTTTTCCTTCACTGCATATTTTGCTCAGTGCATTTTCCTTTGTTGTGCTTGTTACAGTTCATTATTTTTACAATTATTTGTTTTGTTCTATCTCTTCTGGTAGACTGTAAGCTCCATGAGATCAAAGACCAGTCTTGTTCATTGTTCTGTTTACAGTGACTAGCACACATCCTTGAATGAATGAATGAATAGGCTAATGCTATTCTGGTAGTTTGGAGGATAATAATAATAGACAGCTGAGGCATGCTTTTTATTTTATCCTCATAACAACTCTGTGAGAATATATTATTATCACCCTTTCACAGGTGAAGAAGCTAAAATTCATAGATGTAAGGTGACTTGTCCAGGTTGTACAGGGCAATTCTTCCATGGAAGGGGACCACTGGGATCATTCTGTATTTTAAAAAATTAGTAATTGTTTAACTAATAATATCTCCAGCTGCTTTGTCCTTTGTAAATGCTAAGTAGTATTAACATCTCTTTGGCATTTCCAGGGAGTTCTTTAGGATGAACAAAGCCAGTTACCACCACCTCCCATTTAGGGCAAGACCCACTAAAACCTTTAGGGAAAGTCCTGATAAATGAAGAAACATTTTACATTCACCGAAGTGGAAAACACACAGAGAACGGAGCTGGGTGGGTTAAAGCAAATTCCGTAGAAAAAAGAAGTTGGTGTGATAAAGGCAGGAACAAAGAAAATGGTTGAGATAAAGGAAGAAAGAGAAGGAGAGATAAGTACAAGGACACAGGGTAACAAAGAAAGAAAAACAGACCTCCTGAGTCCTTGGGAGAGTCCAGAAGAGCACAGCAAAGAAGATACTGTCGGTGCTTCTAACAATGTCTGAATACCTAAGTGTTTAAGAGTGAATAGACACAGCATCTGATGACTACCTGGATGGTTCATGCCAAAATTTTAGAGTTTTTTTGGTGAATCAAGATGGAAATAACATTTTACATTTGTTCCTAATATATTTTTTTGAATATGGGTGAAAGCGAGAGGAAGTTAGAGGAAAAGCATTTCCTCCTCTATCCTAGCCCAAAACATATACTGTGTTCCCATCTCCTATGCTCTGTTCCCCTTCTGGCACCACCCTGAGGTTTGCCCTGACCCCTGCTAAATTAAGCAAGGAGGTCAATAGACTGAGGTGGCTCTAATGCCATGGTAGATTATGTAAGCAAACCAAAATCCAAGCCTGCAAATGCCTCAAGGTTATGAAATCAAAATGCTAAGGACAACCAGTCACAAATAGCCAACCAGGCTTTAAGCTGTAGCCCATCAAATAATTTCCTTTCTTGCTTCTGCATGGGGTCTATAAAAGTCTTTCCCCTGGTTCCTCTAGGCAGAGCACTCTTAACCACTGGTAGGCTGGTGCTGCCAGGCTGGAATCAATTTTTGCTCAAATAAATTTCACATTATTAATATGCCTCAGTTCCTTTGCTGTGCAGAAGCTTTTGAGTTTAATTAGGTCTCATTTGTTTATTTTTGTTTTTATTTCCATTACTCTAGGAGGTGCGTCAAAAAAGATCTTGCTGGGATTTATATCAAAGAGTGTTTTTCCTATGCTTTCCTCTGCGTTTTATAGCGTCCTGTCTTACATTTAGGTCTTTAATCCACTTTGAGTTTATTTTTGTGTATGGTGTTAGGGAGTGTTCTAATTTCATTCTTTTACATATAGCTGTCCAGTTTTCCCAGCACCACTTATTGAAGAGGCTGTCTTTTCTCTCTTGTATATTCTTGCCTCCTTCATCATAGATTAGGTGACCAAAGCTTCTACACAGCAAAGGAAACTGTAAACATGACACAAAGACAACCCTCAGATTTGGAGAAAGTATTTGGAAATGAAGCAACTGACAAGGGATTAATCTCCAAAATATACAAACAGCTCATGCAACTCAATATAAAAACAACAAACAAACAATCAAAAAATGGGTGGAAGACCTAAGTAGACATTTCTCCAAAGAAGACATACAGATGGCCAAGAGGCACAGGAAAAGATGCTCAACATCACTGATTATTAGAGAAATGAAAATCAAAACTACAATGAGGTATCACCTCACACCAGTCGGAATGGCCATCATCAAAAAATCTACAAACAGGGCTTCCCTGGTGGCGCAGTGGTTGAGAGTCTGCCTGCCAATTCAGGGACACGGGTTTGGGCCCTGGTCTGGGAGGATCCCACATGCCGCAGAGCAACTAAGCCCGTGAGCCACAACTACTGAGCCTGCGCATCTGGAGCTTGTGCTCCGCAACAAGAGAGGCCGCGATAGTGAGAGGCCCGCGCACCGCGATGAAGAGTGGCCCGCACTTGCCACAGCTAGAGAAAGCCCTCGCACAGAAACGAAGACCCAACACAGTCAAAAATAATTTTAAAAATAAATAAACTAATTAATTTTTAAAAAATCTACAAACAATAAATGCTGGAGAGGGTGTGGAGAAAAGGGAAACCTCTTGCACTGTTTGTGGGAATGTAAATTGATACAGCCACTATGGAGAACAGTATGGAGGTTTCTTAAAAAACTAAAAATAGAACTACCATATGACGCAGCAATCCCACTACTGGGCATATACCCTGAGAAAACCATAATTCAAAAAGACACATGCACCCCAATGTTCATTGCAGCACTATTTACAACAGCCAGGACATGGAGGCAACCTAAATGTCCATCAGAAGAGGAATGGATAAAGAAGATGTGGTACAGATATACAATGGAATATTACTCAGGCATAAAAAGGAATGAAATTGGGTTCTTTTGCAGAAATGTGGATGGACCTAGAGTCTGTCATACAGAGTAAAGTAAGTCAGAAAGAGAAAAACAAATATCTTATGTTAACACATATATGTGGAATCTAGAAAAATGGTACAGATGAACCTATTTGCAGGGCAGGAATAGAGATGGAGACGTAGAGAATGGATGTGTGAACACCGGGCTGGGGGGAAGGGGGGATGGGATGAATTGGGAAATTGGGATTGACATATATACACTACCATGTGTAAAATAGATAGCTAGTGGGAACCTGCCGTAGAGCACAGGGAGCTCAGCTGGGTGCTCTGTGATGACCCAGCTGGGTGGGATAGGGTGGTGAGAGGGAAATACAAGAGGGAGGCGATATATGTATACATATAGCTGATGTACTTCATTGTGCAGCAGAAACTAACAAAATATTGTAAAGCAATTATACTCCAATAAAAAAATATATACCTCAGTTTATCTTTTAACTTCCCCAACTGGGTTCTTCCATGGACCAGCCATGGAAAAACCATTTTACTCTTCTGAATTTTTTCCTTATCTGTAAAGTAGAGATAATCGTTCCTGGCTGGTTTTTCTCAGTGGTTTTTGGCGCATAGAATCTCAGTAGTGGCAAGGACTTGAAGGATAACTTCTAGTATAAACTCAAACTGGATGCGTGAATCTCCACTGCATCGTCTCACCCACCAAATTTTATTTGTTCTCTTGCCCTTCCCTCAATTTCTAACACTTTAAATTTTAGACTTTTAGTATCACTTGATCTATTGAAATAGTTTTCCTGGAATTATGTTCGTATAGATGGAAAAATTTTGTGGTCTTTAAAAACTAAGGTGAGACAGTTTCTGTTTTATGCATTATATACAAGGAAAAATAAATTGAGGGTAAGTGAAAATGATAACATCAGGTATGGAAAATACGTTTAAAGGAAATCTAGATTTCTAATGTTGTTTTGGAGCCCAAAGCAGGGGCAGAGGGGAGGAGTAAGTCTTAAAGGTGCATCTCTGAGGATGTCGTTCCTCTATACCAGTAGTTCCCAAGGTGAGATCCTGGACCAGAAGCAGCAGCATCACCTGGGTATTTGTTAGAAATTCAATATCTCTGGTCCCATCCCAGACGTACTGAGAGTCTCTGAGGTTGGAGACCAGCAATCTGTTTCCTAACAAGCCCTGCCCTATGAAGTTTGAGAACAATTGCTTTCTTGCTATGAAGTGGGAAGCTTGGATGGGGGGCTGGGGGAGGAGAAAGGGAACAGAACAGGTGTGTGTTGGTGTGTTTTTATGATTAAAAATAAGGATTATATTAGATTGAAGCATGTGAAATTGCCAATAGTCAACCATTTTGACCTATATAAAAGGCAAAATACGATTCAGTCTAAAAATGTGTATTTTTAGGTATTATTATGAGGATAAGATCATGTGAAAAAATCTTGCACAGAGCCTGGATATGAAAGTTTCATAGACATTAGTTTCTCTTCCTTTTCCCTAATGCTCTAAAACATACTGATCAGGGCCTCTATTCTCAGACACAAGCTCTAAAGTAATTGTCAGATATGCTTTCCAGTGCCCAACGAAGATCGGTGGCGGGCAGCTCACCCCTATACTCCCAGCAGCTCACATTGCTTCTAAGAAAATAGGTAGTTACTACTCTCCAATAATTAAAACAATCCGAGCAATGCAATGTCTAGATGTTGTCTACATATACCTCCGGGCCAAAATAGCAACTAGATTTACTCTCATCTCCTACTTCTTTCAGGTTTATATATATGTCTAACCCTTCCAAAATGTTCTTTCCTTGCAGCTACTTATTTGCAGTTACATCCTTGTAAAATAACTGGCTTCTAGGAAGAGATGGAAATGAGCATAGGGCTCAAAAACAATTCTGAAGCAAAGGCCATAAACACAAAATTCAGACTCTTGGTTGATTTCTTTTGTCATGCTGGGTTTGTCAGTAAATGTGGTGCAGTAGACTGTGTTATCAGAAATGGCGTAGAAAGAAAAAGAGAACACCTTCTAATCAATCTATGTTAACTAGATGAGTAATGTTGAACTGGATGATTAAGCTAAATGCACCTTACAATCTTTGATAGCTTCAGAGGAAAAAGGTGGAGCTGAAGTTGGAGGAGGAGGAGGAGGGAAAAAGGAGAGGAATGGGAAAGAGACCAGAATGCTTTTCTTGGGTGTATATGCCCTTTCCCCAGGTTAGAGTTAAAATGCTTAAAGGATCAGATTTCTGTCATATCCATCTTTAAATAATGCTCCCTCCCATGGGGGAGGGGTAGACAGTCACTAAGTAGTCAATACTTATGAATGGCTGCAGAGACAGAGAAGAGAAAGGGATCTGTAGATTTCCATTTAGTAGATGGTTGACAGGATAGACACTTTATCAGTTGCCCCAGTTAATGAAGACTTGCTATGGACTGAATGTTTGTGTCCACGCCCCGCCCCCCCAAATTCATATGTTGAAACCCTAAACTCTAATGTGATGGCATTTACAGATGAGGCCTTTGGGAAGCAATGAGGTCATAATGATGGAGCCCTCATAAATGGAATTAGTGTCCTTAGAGTGAGAGACCAGAGCCCTTCCTCCTCTCTGCCATATGAGGACACAATGGGAAGATGGCTGTCTGTAAACCAGGAAGAGGGTCTTCACGAGAACCTGATCATACTGCACCTTGATCTTGGACTTGCAGTCTCTCAAACTGTGAGAAATAGTTTGTTATTTAAGCCACCCAGCCCAAACTAAGATAAGACTCTTTAGCCATTCAGATTTTAAAATAATAATACCCATTCTTACCATCTGCCCCCTACTTCAAATAGATGTATTATTATCAAAGCACCTGTCCATGTTGGAAATAATCCAGATGCTCAAGAGATCACATTCCATGTGGAATGTTAATACCCTGCCTCTCTATTGGCTCTCACTGACTTGTTTGAGAAAACAAACCTGTCCTTTTCAGTTCATTCCCCAAGCACACAGTCAGATGTAGAATAACCTTCCAGCTCAAATGTGAGGTTACAGTACACCTGCGGAGTTTGTAGTTATGTATTTTCTTCCTAATGACAATCTCTACCTTGCCTCCTAGTCGAAGCCATTTGACCTCAATCTTTCAGATCCACCACCTGACAGATGAGGGCGGGGCCACTTTGCAACCAAACTGGGGTGTGGTATGAGCACTATGGCTTATAAAGAGCCTGGCACTCTTGAGATCATTGGATCTAGGTAAAGGCAGTATATTATGTATTCTGTTCTTTCTCAAGTTTTCTTGCACATCCTCTATTGCACAGGTAATTTTGTTCTGAATATACATGTGTAGCTGATCATAGGAGGGGAAGAAAGAGCTAGTTGTCATTTACTATGAACCGAAGACACCTTCATCTGCTCAGGTTTCTCTGTCACCTAAGTGTGAAGCTTATATTCTACTCTTAATAAGACAAAAATATTTCTTTCTATTAACTGTAAAAGCTGAAAGTATTTAAATTTTTTTCCTTTCAACCTGGCCTTTCTGACCTAGTCAAATACAATGTTAAAAAGGGTGAAATGTACTTAACTTACAGTAATATAATGTTAGCATAATACTTTACACACACAAACACAGAGTCTTTATTTCTCTCGAGAGGACTCAGTGGCATCTTTCTTTTATTTTACCTCACTCTTCACTCCCTTGTAGTGGCCCCTACAGAATTGCCAGGCCAAAACACAGCATAAGAAGATCTTCTCAGAGAGGATCTTCTCTCTGCCAGCTCTCACAAGCACACACTTCATTCTCTCTGCTTATATAAAATTCATTAACACATAAGTACCCTCAGCTCTTCCCTAGTCCTCCCCCGTGTTAGTTTACTAAGGCTACCATAAAAATGTGTCTCAGACTGGGTGGCTCAAATAACAGTAGTGTTTTTCCTCACAGTTTTCAGTTTTGGAGGGGGGAAGTCCAAGATCGAGGGTCAGCATGATTGGTGTTGTTTCTTCTAAGGGTCTCTCTCCTTGCCTGTCTTCACATGGTCTTCCTCTCTGTGTGTCTGTGCTCATCTTGAAAGGACACCAGTCATATTGGATTAGAGCCCATCCTAGTACCTCATTTAAACATAATTACTTCTTTAAAGACTGATCTCCAAATACAGTCACTTTCTGAGCTACTGGGTGGGGATTAGGACTGCAAGCTATGAAATTTGGGGGGACACAGATCAGCTCATAGCACCCCCTTATGGAAATGAAGAGGGTAACCGGCAAGGTGGAGAACACCCAACTGATTTTCTTCAGTAAAGCAGAGTGGGAACAGAGAAAGGGATACTCCTATTTGTGCCCACAGAGGACCCAAAAAAGGGATAATTAAGTTTCAAGAAATAATTTGCTTTTATTTGCAATGATGGAGGTGGTCTAATGAAGAAGATGAATAGACAGGTTGTGTCGGCAATGAAGCAATACTAAAACTACTGGCTCCTGGGCATCTCCACTTAGATATTCAATCAACACCTTGAACTCAACATTTCAAGGCTGAACTCAACTCTATTTCTCAACTCTACCCAGTTGTATTCCTTATTTTTATTTCCCTACCCACCACCCCACCTGGTAATCAAATGGCATCCCCTTCCTCTTTTCCACTACCTATATTTAATTAAGTAAAAAGTCCACCTCCTCGATATCTCTTGAATCCATCTCTTTATCTCCAATGCTTCTTAATTCAGTCCTCAGCATCTCTTATTCATAGCGACTGAATGAACTGGCTATTTTGCCTCTCCTCTTAATTATCATTTCATCTTCCACACTGTCATTTATTATCTTCCTAAAACACAGATCTAATAAGGACATTGTCTTGGGTAAAACAATGTTTCTTCATTATTGTAATGGTTCCTCATTACTTGTAGGATAAGAATTTTAGTTTTCAGCAGGATATAAAAGGTCAGGTTTTATTTTTCATCTACATGTGCACCCAGCACTCCAGTCATGCCATCCTTTTGCTGTTCTCCAAACACACCATGCTCTCTCTTGCCTCTGTACTTTTTGGTCATCGTGTTTCTACCAGGGAAGCCCTTTACCCTTTTGAGTCATCAGTGAAAATCCTTCATCTTTCAAATCTCAGCTTTAATGTCATCTCTGCAGAAAAAATTTTACCCTAAGTCCATGTTAATTACTTTTCTGTTTTCCATAGCATCTTGTACTCATTTTTTAATAGTTCTTACTATATTATTTCATAAGTAACAATTTCTATACCCTTATGCCATGAAACCTGTAAGTTCATTAAGCAAACAAAACATTACCTTGTGCATCTTTGTATCTTACCTGTGTCTGTCACATAAAATACAGTCAATAAATATATATTAAAGTAATGAATGAATGAATTAGAATTAGTATTTTTTAAGCTTGCACAAACTTTACACTTGCTCAAGAGTTTGATCTATACAGTGATCATTTATAATGGAAGAGAGAAGTAACAAACAATTCTTGTTGGATCATTAGATAAAACATGGAAGGGCCAGATCTCAGCAAGCTTAGGACATCCAAAAAAAAAAAAAAATCATTGTCCTTTTGAAAAGAAATGAGAGAGAAATAAATATAGGTAATGGATGAATGGATGGATGGAAGATAACTTAATCTATAAATAAATGATTCTGCTCAAGAAAAGATAACTTCTCTACCTGAGACTTGCCTAGGAAGGTAAGCCATGGGAAATATGTAGCAGCCCTTCCAACCACAAAGATTCACAGAAAAGAAAAGTGGTCAATAACTTAGAAATGACCAGTACCAATAACATGCTCATTGACACTCTGTCAAAAAATAGCCAGTTCCTTTCATAACAAAGTGACTGTAGAATTTAACAATTCTGGCTAACAATGGAACCACAACAAAATGTACAGAATTTACCAGAGCTTAAGTATTAGATTTTCAAATAAATGCCTTATTTTTATCCCGTGAAATGGGACCAGTTTTTGTTGTAGCTACTTTTCATGCTACATGCTTATGCAAGGTAACATTTTTAAAGTTGTAGACCCAGAAGAGTGTGGATAGAGTCCCTCAGCTCCCTTCCTGTTATCCATAGGAGAAGAAATTGAGCAGTCATAAATACCAAGGTTTAGTAACATGGAAAGGAAGTTTTTGAAGATCTGAGCAGAGAGTCATAGCCACTCAAGCCGGAGGGTCAAGTGGAGAACGGCGCCTCCGTGTGCTTCTCATTGCAACACCGATGGAAGGGACCAACTTGGCATATATGAGACATTTTGCTTTTAATTTTCTATTTTTTTATTTTCTTTCCCTCCTTTTCCTTTCCACATCTTTCTTTTCTCATTTTTTCCTCTTCATCTCTTCCTTCGTTATTCTTTTCTTCCTCCTTTCTCTTTCCTCTTTCTTTAAAGTGTCACCAGCAATTTTCTTTACTCACCTGTCATTTCTGCCTTTAGAAGGGGCACTCCTATCTCCATGTGATGTGGAAATTCAAAAAGTTATAAGTGTGCCAAATAATGGGGAAAAAAGCTGACAAGTCCTGATTCCACAAGTGGTAAAGAGTACAACTTTCTCTGGGAAAAGAGGCACTCAAATCTTCCCCAAGTCATCGTTACCTGTGATGACCTTCAATGAGTGGCAACAATATCTTGTTACATTGGTGACTGGCTTCTCAAAGAATATATAAGTGAATTAGGAAGAGCGATCTTGGGTTGAGTTTCCCCGCTACCTCTCAAATTATTCAAAAAAATTATTCAAAAAAAATTCAGATAATTAAATAATTAACAATTATTGCTGTCCATTAACTGAATGGAAAATTTCATGTCTGAAGATGTTCAAGCAAAAACAAACAACCACTAATGAAAGATGTTCTAAAGGGGATCTTACTTTAGAGATTGAGATAAAGTACCCCTTAAGGCTCTTCCAAATCTGAGCCTGAATCACCTCATGTAACCTACACCATAATGGGAGTAGAGAAGGCAAAGCAAACCCCACTTAAACTGAAACATAACGAGGGTATTTGTACACTGACTTATGGGGCTACATTCCAGACCTCCAAATGTCTTGTCATATGTTCTTTCTATTGCAAAAGAATAATACCGTCATACAATATTTTCCAATTACTTCAGAAGATATAAAATAATAATGGCAAAGAAAACGTGAACCAGAAGTGCAAATAGAAATCAAAGCTTTCCAGTTCAGTGGAGCCAAAGAATTTTACTGCAGGACCTAGTGATCATTTACCTGAGTCAGGAGGAAAACTGTTGGACCGAAACAAGTGAAAGAGATTGCGAAATCCTCTGTTGAAATTGATGACATTTCACCCTACCCAAAGATTAACTCAGTTAATGATGTAACTGAAAGGATGTGATTTGGAGACATGCCTTGCAAATACTGAAGCTCAGTGCTTTTCAAAGAGATTAATCCTGATAGCGTAAGGGTAAAACATGCTTCTGATTAACAGGAAAAAAGCTAATCTGGGAGATCCTTTTGATAGATAGCCCATTGCCACAATGGCAATCAGAAAAGGCATCCCTGAAATGCACTATGAAGAAGGACTTTAAAAACAAAATGGTTTACCTACAGAGAATAGGGAACAATTCAACCTAGTCCTTGTGTAAAAAGGCTCAGCCAGAGGAAATGATGCAGTGTCTTTGAGGGGCTCCAGAAAATTGAACAAAGAATAAGAAACAGACTATATTGCTGCTTCATTCAATTTCCATCACCTAAATGGCTACTCATCCGTCCTCCTATTCCTCACAGCCATGAACAATCTGGAACCAACGACAGAAGAGGAAACAGAGTCATCACCCCAAAGACTGCACCAGTCAAGTGCCTGATCTGGTATTAATTTGAGATAAATAGGCATGTAATGGGAAGAAGTGGATATATTTCCATAACATATAAAAATTAGTAGTCATCACTCAAAATAGAAATTATTTTATCAGTAAAATTAGAAAGTACTTAATGTATATCAATAGGGGTGGGTATGAGGTCAGACAAAGACCAATGAAAAGGAAAATAATAAAATTTGTTAAACCTGATAACAAACATTAATAATAGTATATTATATTAAAATTCAAAGAAATATTTTGTTTGTATTCGAAATATGAATGATGACTATAAAGGATATTTGATCAAATGGAAAGATATAAAGGTTGATAAAAATGTATATTCTTTTCTGCATTGGAACAACAGGCAATTTCCAGATTAAAAGTGGATAAGGTTCCAAAGGTAATTTGAAAGACACTTATTTGGAGTTCAGAGTATATGTTCCTATAGAAACATTGTGAAAAGTGTGCATTAGGTTCCTAGGTTACCTGTGAATTCTATTTACACCAAATATATAGAAAAATAATATTAATTTATATTTTGAATCAGTAGAAAATTAAACTGTGAAGTTGGAATAAGAATTAGTTATAGGAAGATGAAAAAATGAGGAAATAATTGCAGAAGCTCATTACTTAGGCTCACTTTCACCTCTTCTGTAAGCTGCAACCTCTCCCTAGTGATCACAGGTAGTTTGTGGCTTTAAATATCACCTATAAACTGAGATTTCACAAATTTCAAACTCCAGCTCAGACCTCTCTGCTAAACTCCAGTCAGATAACCCAATGCCTTCTTGTATGATAGGCATCTCAAACTTAACTGGATTTCTGATCTCCCCACCTCTCACCAAGCCCGATCCACCCTTCCTCTTCCCCATCTCAATTAATGGCAATTGTATTCTTCCATTTCTGACTCCTCTTCCCTCTCATACCCGAAATCCAATCCTTTAGTATATCCTGTCAGCTCTACCTTTAACATATATCCCGAACCCTACTTCCATTTCTCATTTTCTCTGATCCAAAACACCAACACCTCTTAGCTATATTATTGCTATTTCCTCCTAACTGATCTCCCTGACTTACTCTTGCCCCCCCAAAATCTATTCTGAGCACAGCAGCTAGAAAGATCCTGTGAAATCATACATCAGATCATGTCTCTCCTCCACTCACAACCCTCTGACAACCTCCAGCTCACTCAGAGTAAAGCCAAAATGCTTCCACTGCTGTGTACCCCTTCCCCAACTTCTCTGAGCTCATCTCCTACCCCTTTGCCCCTTGCATCTGCAACTCCAGCCTTACCGACCTCTTTGCCCTTCCTTGAGCACTCCAGTGCTGAAGTTCTCTTGGAGTCTGTGATCCTGCTGTTCCCGGTACCTGAAACGGTCTCTATATAATCACACAATCAACTCTCCATCTCACCTCTATTGGGTCTTTGCTGAAATTTCACCTTCTTAGGCCTTCAGTGACCATCATAACCTTTTAAAAAATTCCAGCCTCCCCACTCTTTGCATGCTCCATCTCTCCTTTTCCTTTCAGTCGATAATCTCCATCTAACATACTGTACATTTAACTTATTTGTTTACTGTCTGTCTCCTCCGTTGTAGAATATAAGCTCCCCGAGGTCAATAGCTTTTGTCCCCAATACCTAGAAAAATGCCAGACATATAGTAGGTGTCAAATATTTGTTGAATAAGTTGAGTAAATAAATGAATAGCTGAATGAATAAATAACTTTCTTTCACAAGCGCTCTGTTGGCACTATTCTTACTTACCCTTACCATCCATCATAGAGATAACATTTTTTTAATTAAAAATGGAGAGAAAAGAAAAAGTCACTAGCATCATATTTGGTCTCTTCATCTCCATTCTTGCTGTTCTTCAATTAATTTTCCACCCAGCAGCCACAATAATCTCCCTAAAACTCAAACCTGCTGAAACTGCACCTATGGAACTTTATGACTTTGAAGATAAACTCCATCCTTTTAACCTGGTTTGTAAGCCCTCTCATTGTCTACCTCTTACCTATCTTTCCAGTTTCATGTGAGTTGAACTCAAATTTCTGATAGGGAAGAATTGAGGCAGTAAAGAGATTTTGAATCAGAGAATGGCTGTTGATGCTGGGTCAGGGCATTGGTGACTGTTAAGAATATTTTATGAGTTGGCCGCTGGCCATTCTTACATATGAGGCATTCCCCAGGTCACTATGCAATACTCACAGAGTCCCTACACCTTTTAATTTATAGTGAACTTGGTTTATCTACCTGTTTCCTTGAATTAAACATTACATAAAATCCCAGCATAATAAAATATATTTCAAATGAAGCTGTTCTACTGAAGATAATGGGAATTGGAGGGGATAGCGGTCAAGCCCTGACCATTCAGCTCCCATACGTCTGGCATGGCCCCTGAAGCCCTTTTGAACAACCACAGCGGAGAGGCTGCAAGTCATAAGAGTGTCAGGCAGCCTCAGGATGCAGTGACACAGAAGAAGAAAGCCTTTCAAAACAGCCACGTCTGTTGGTTATTTACAAATATTGTCCAAGTAACTGAAATGCACTTTGCTGTCCTCTCCTCCTCTGCTCAGTGTGTGACAAATAGCAGCCTCTCCACATGGCAGGAAGCAACAAAACAAGAAACATATCAGCATCTGCATCGTTCAGGAGATAGAACATTATGCAGGTTTTCGCCTAATGATTGGCTCCGGAGGGAGTAATTAGGATTTGGTGCACTGCTAACTGAAGCTACCTCAGCTTCTCTGCCAGAGGATTCTGAGAAAAGGTTTGCTGTTTCAGTTTCAAAATTACCTTTTAGACCGACTCTTCGAATAGAGTGCATGTAGGGACAAATGGCACGAATGTTTAGCAAGCGGTGTTTGTCTTCACATTCTGTCTCTGCGCCTCAGATCCATGACAGCTTTATTTTTCAGAAGCCTAATAAAAAAATGATCTTAAGAAATGGAAATTGGAGTTTTTAACTGCCAGAGGTAGGATTTTTATTTTTAGATATTAGGATGAGGGAGCTTAAAAGGAGGCTGTCGGGAGTTCCTTGCTATGCCACTTGCGGGCGGACAAGTTTATTTCCAGATTGGGAAATAGGACCCTAGCCAATTTTGAAGGCCCAATTTGAGCCAAACAACATCAACTTCGAAGCATCAGTCCACTTGGGAGAAGGGCTATTGCCAATGCAAATCTAATGCTGTCTCCGACTTGCAATGAAACACATATACAAATCAATGAGTAACTCTGTGATTTTTCTTTTAACACTTCTAAAGTGGCCTCCCCTCTCCCCACTTCCTTCCAACATAAACCAGCTCCAGAGGATGGGCGGGGTGAGGGTGTGGGGGAAGGAGGCCTACTGGTCAGACCTTCCTGCCCAAACCCTATCATTACTTTGGAAGAGCCAAGAAAAAGGAGCTTTTATTTCTTGGCTAT
The DNA here is from genome assembly GCF_002837175.3 of Physeter macrocephalus. Classification (NCBI taxonomy): domain Eukaryota; kingdom Metazoa; phylum Chordata; class Mammalia; order Artiodactyla; family Physeteridae; genus Physeter; species Physeter macrocephalus. Next base: position 23,353,905 of record NC_041219.1, read on the forward strand.
GACCTTACTTAACTTATTTCAAGACAGAATCCATTGCAACAATGGTTTTGAATAGCCCTTCAGTGAACTTGGGACAACTAAAGGATAAAAGGCTACCTGTAGCTCTACTACATACTTCCTCTCTCACAAACACACACACACACACACACACAGCTACAATGTGCGTGTGCCACCACACACGTACACATACATCATACACGCAATGCACACACACCACATACAGACATACCACACATACACATACACACCAAGAGACACCACGTATGTATGCAAACACCCACATATATTCCACGCACATCATAGACACATACCCCCCCACACACGGCACATGCATACACAGGCTACCTATAAATACATTCTACACATGCGTACTATATACAAATGCATACACATACATATTATACACACCATCCTTTCCACACACCTGTTCACATAATAAACATGAACATACAACACTTGCAAACACACACCACACACCACAGACATATACACACATTGCATATAAATTCACCACACACATATACACACCACCCCAAATGCAAATATAAACACATAACGCACATGTGCATACCCACAGCGGACATAGACATACCCCACACACCCCTTACAAGTACACAACCCCACACCTACACCACAAGCATATGTACACCACATACAAATTGACCACACACGCACACATACACACCACACACAACCACTCACCACACACACATGCACAAACCCCACATACATATACATACACATCACAAGCATATACATACTGGGCACAAATATTAATACATCACACACACACACACACACACACACACACAGAGTCATATGTCCCATGTACAAGTACCCAAACACCAGACATACAATGCATGCAAATATACTATACAAACACACACCACATACACACACAACAAACATACATATACATATGACACACATAACCACACACCACATACAAATATATACAGCATGACACACATTCACACACACAACATACCTATATACACCCCAAACCACTTACAAATGCATATATATACCACATCACACACAGCATACATGCACACATCACATACAAACTCATCTTCATCTTCGAACAGAGATTCTGGGGGAAATCCAGGAGAGAGAATTCAGAAAAGAGAATTAAGACTATGGGGCACAGTGTGGAAGTGGGGTTCAGCTTTAATTTCAGCAATCTGACATAAGAACCATATTAAACTGCTGCCTACAAATCATTGCTGCTTCTTTCCCCCATGTAGGTAATAGTTCAGAAATCAGATCTTTTAGCATTTTCTATGTTATCATAGAACATAGAAACTAGCACAGCAACTAGTAGTCTCATACTTCTTGATTTATCAGCTCATGTGTTGATATAATAAATGCATTAGCAGAGAAAATTTAGAAAAGGGATTTACCTCCTTAGGAGACATTTTAATTTTTCTTATAAATACTAGATCTTGCAGTTCAAAAAAAGGAAGTAGCCCTTAGTTTCCAAACCATTTTTTCAATCCGCAATAAATAAAGTTATTTCCAAGTTGTCCATATCATCCTCTGACTTTCAGACTTGAAAGTTACCTTGAGGCATCAACCCATGAAAAAATTTCTCCAGGTGCCTGGGTCTGGGCACCAACCAGCTTTCACATAGCAGCACCAGCAATCACGCCTTCCCCCTGTGATGAGTGATCCCACAACCGGCAGAAAGTGCGTCTAAGCTGAGAACAGCTCCTTCAAGTACAGAGCACTTGGTCAACTCAATAGCAGACCCTGATGAAACATTAACTTCTTCACATCGATCACAACAGAGCTATTTTAATTCTTATGTCTGTGTGAAAGCTACGGCTGTCCCATTTGACTCTCTGCTTTTAGGTACCAAAGGAAATGCTTGCCCCAAATATGCTGCAGCACGCAGTGCACCTGGTGGCTCAGCATGAAAGTTCTGGGATCAGCCTGCCACAGGGAAGAGGAGTCCAGCTCTCCTGTTGAGCTGCTTCCCAGCTGGGTATCCTCAAGCAAAATATTTAACCCCCCAAAAGTCACAGCTTTTTACCAGTCACTTGAAAGTATAGCTAGCTCATGGGATTGCTGTGAGAATTAAACTAGACAAAATGCTTAGAACAGTGGGGCAAAAAGCAAGCCTTTAATAAGTAGCAGGTGCAATTAACGGGGAAAAAGGTGACAAGAGAATTAAGAGGGAGAACCGAGGTGTTCACATTGATTACGCATCTTCTCAAGGCAGGGTTTGGGCCTTTAACAATCCTATGATATTAGCTATCATTGCCTCGATTTTTCAGATAAGGAAATCGATGCTCAGAGAAGTTACAGTAAACTTCCCAGTGTCACAGCAAGTGACAAACTTGAGATGTGAACGCAGGGTGGAATAATCCCAAAGCTCTCTTTCTTTCTGTCCCACTACTACATTATGCATATTCTGAAAGCCTTTCCTTCTTCCTCTACATAACTGTCATCCTACTTACCTCCTAAATGTCAGGCTAATATCAGTCCCTTCCTGACAATATGGACCAAGTCTAGTATGGAACCGTACAGTTTTAGAGTGATCTGGGAAAAGGACCCAAAGCCATCTTGATTATGGAATGTATGGTCCATTCTGGAGGAGGGAAGGCCTTGCAGACAGCTCAAGTTCCCGAGTTGCCCCAGAAAAACACAGCTTCCCAAGATTGTTCTGAAATGTAGAAGGAACTCAATAAGGCAATCAAGACTTTTTCCCAGTGGCGTGTGCGAGAGAAAGACAAAGAAAAATCTGTGACCAATAGATGCACAGAAAGAGAGGAAGGAAGGAAGAGAGGGAGGGAGGCAAGGAGGAAGAGCATGCGAGACAGGGTTCATTTCATCTCAGAAGAATTGCAAGGGAAACACAAGACCCCACCTATCTACATGGTACATTCAAAGGATATTGGGAAAGGAGGTGATAGGTCCAGGAAGCCTGGATGTGAACAAAGCCAGATACCCTGGCCTCTTAACAAGAATCCCATCTTTCTCCTGTACTCTTTATCCAGACCAGAGTGAAAAAGCCTCAGAAAATCAGGCCTATTAGTGGAGAAACGGAGAGGCTATTTTCTAGATGTTCTAGAAGAAAGATCTATAAAGTGCTGCCAGAGGTCATGGGAGAATTTTGCCTCTTTTTCTTTGTGCAATACAGAGGTTCCACTTCTTCCACAGGCTGCAGAAGCACAGGCCTGGTAAGAGCCTTGGGAAAGGGGTAGGGGTGGTGCTAGGATTGCTAGGAAGACCAGAAGATGAGCTGGGTTGACAAGGGCTCCATCTCCCAGGAGCACCACCCTAATCAGTGGGATTCTGGGACTTGAGCACCGTCCCCAGCTCTGCAAATCATCTGACCTTTAATGCTGTTATAGCATAGAAGAATGCTTGTTTTCAGTTCCAGAAAAGCCAGTGCTATTCATATGTCCATTTTCCACGTGTAAATAAGGTGAGATGGTGATGATAGTTCCATGTTCATGGAAGGGAGGCACTGCTTTTTCAGGAGCCAGGAAAAAAATACCCTAGAGGAAAACTATTTACAAATGATTAAAATGGGTGCATGCGCACATGCATACAGAAGAGCAGAGAACAGACTCAACCCTGTGGTCAGGAGCCATCAATGAGCAAGACAGCTGAAAGCCAGGAAGGTGAACTCACCTTTGGAACTGATAAGAGTCATTGTCTGGCTTTCCTTTATTCTTTGTTTTGATCTGAGGCTACCTCTCCTATCACTTTCTCCCTTGACACAGTCTTATTGTTAGCGTGGAGACTGAAGAAAATTGTTTGTTCCATGTAAGAGCAATACACTCCCCTCCTTTTGTCTTTTTCAGGAAATTAGTAGCTCCTGTTCCATTAACTGGAGTGTTTTGCCTTATCTCATTCCTATAAGTGAAGTGGGAACTTCAAGGCCATAATTTAGAATTACTCTGTCCAATTTATCCTAAACGGATTCTGTTCTCATTGCAACATTTATCTCTAGGCCTTACTAAAGATTATATTCAGGCTCACCTACAGGCCCACAATTGTCCTGTCTTTGGAGCTGAGGTCTTTAGAAATGTAATGGTATGTGACAGGATTTTGAAGTGAGCTCTATCCCTTTATGGCCAAATGGATTTCTTGCCATTTTAGAAGCCAGTCTCTACATTATTTTATACTTTATTTTACAGAGGACCTGGGAGACTCTGTGTTATTTAACCAGATGATTCTTGCTTATTGTTCCAGAACAATCTTACAGAGATTTGTTACTTTTTCTGATATTTATTTGAAATTTGAGGTCTAAAAATAACATCTAGTCATTAGGTGGAAGCCTCAATGTACTCTTTACCACATAAGTACCAAAGGTGAGGGTGAATACTAAGGATGCAGACTAATGTGGCAGCTTTTTACAGTATACCATTCAGTTTCAAGAGAAAATTCATAGAGCTCAAAGCTGGGTGATGCCTTTCTAGGATACACCAGTTCCCTCGGTCAAGTTTTTCATGACTGGCATCTGTTCTGATTGGTCAGAACCATTATGCCAATGGTTAAGTAATTTACCATCTAGTTCAATTTTAGTCCTATCTTAAAAATAAGTCAGGTCTCAAAGATGTTAAATGATTTCCTCAGAGTCATATAGATAGTAGATAGCCAAGATTAGGTCCTGTCATTGAATTCTACTTCAATACCCTTTTCACCAACTTGTTTGCTCATCCAAAGATGTGTAATCATGAACTGCATTCTAACAAGACTCCACTGTTTCAATAACTGAAAGGAGGCATTACAATTCAGTATACTAGCTCAATTATTCTACAGCATGTCACAGTACTCTAAAAATACATAGATTGTTATAGCTTATAATTAACACAAATATCTCTTCTCTGACCGCGGCGTGATAGAAACCAAGCTCAGAAAGGTCCATTCAGGAGCAATAGAAGGAAAATTAAATTTACCAGGTTCTCTAGATTCTAGTCTTGTCACCAATAATTCTGTGACTTGGGATAAATCCTTAGTTTTCACACGTAATATTGGGCAAGTCTAAAAGACACGTGCTTCCGTTGAGATTCTCAAGTGAGTGGTTGGACTGCGTGGTGACTGAGATCCCTTTCAACACTGAGATTCTATTATTTCCTGATCTGTTTACCAGGAAATCAGTTTAATACACTCCCCTTATTGACCCTTTCAAGGAATTTCACTTCCAGCACAGATGGCCACAGTCGAGTCCACCCCCATACGCAGAAAACCAACCCACAACTTCAAGTAGGCCATTGCAGCAAAGACTGCTAGACATCTACCAATTCCATTTGCTGCTTCTTTCTGGTATTAAAATCCCCCACCCAGATTTTCAACGGGCTCAAGACCTTCCAACTATAGATGACAATTTCTGACCTCCATTGCAACTAGGCGTGGCTCTGTGCCTAAGTTCTGACGAGCGACATGTGAGCCATGAGTGGTATGTATAACTTCTAGGTTTTATTCTTAACTAGAAGGGATATGCCTTTCCTCTTTTCCCCTTCCTACTGTCTGGGAGAGAGTTGTTATAGCCAACATGGACACAGAAATGGAAGCTGTATGTTAAATATAGCAGAGTGAATATACCAGCTTTGCAGTGCCTACTTCTAGACAGGCACATAAGAGAAAAATAACTTCTCACCGCATTGTGAGTCTTTGTTTTAGCAGCTTAAATGGTTTATCCAGTGGTGCAGCCATCAATGAATGCTGCCATGGAATAAAATGAGGCATCCAAACAGGATGCTTCAGCCTTGGATTCTATTTAGTAGTGACCTAGCCCACAGCATTAAGGTTCCATTTACAGAGAAATAGTTTTAATTATAAACTAAGACATCTCTAGTTTCATAGTTCATAAAACCTGCTGATTACTAAGGCCAATGATGTTTTTAATCTAACATATCCTGTAAAATAACGGTAGAATGAATCCTTATCCTTAACATATTATAGCCAATGTGTTTTTCAAAAATTTCAATTTCAATAACTACGCTCACACGACAGAAACCTAGTATAAACTATAAACACAGTGTAAAATATAAGCCAACAGATTAGTCAGTATTGGGTTGTAACAGCCACCAGATTGTCTTTAGAAAGGTGTTTCTTCAAATAAAAGGTCTTTGTGAATTCTGAAATCCCAGGAACCCAAGGACCAGAAATCCTTAAACTTTCCGCCAGCGTACCAGCAGAATTATTTACAAAAATTTCACCTTACTTGTCAGTTCCCTACAATCTCTCCTTTAATATTAGGCTAAGTCATAAAGCATTATGTGAGTATATAAAACCAAGACCTGATATTTTATCAGCGTCTAGCTTGAGAGTAAAGCTTGGTCATAGTAATTATGGCAGATGCTGCAGTGTGGTTCACTCAACAACCATCCTGATCTCCTTCTAACATGCCTTCCTGTGGAATAAAACTGGAAAGCTAAACCCCACATTCCCCTGAGGGTTCTGCATGGGATCCAGGTTCTCCTCAGCCAACTTACATTCTGTAAGCTACCTGATACCTTACATTAAATCTTTTTCTGTTTACACTGGCTAACCTCAATTCTATTTCTGTGACTAAGAATCCCGACAGCTACAACAGTGGTATTTTAATTCTCTCCCTCTTTAAGGATTAAAGACATGAGGAGGTACACAAGACATATTTTTATGGGTATCTTCTTATCATCAGCACTTTTAACATCAGTGATTTTGTTGAGGGAAAGAGAAGGAAGCACCATTCAGGAGGCTGGATCTTGGGAGCTCTGAGTGCTAATCAGAAGTGCTAAATAGCTACCATCTTATTCCAGACTGACTCAGCTAGCCTTCTGCGAAGACACATAGTCATTTTCACGCCAGTCTTGATGTGGAAGCAAATGCAGGGAGACTACAGAAAGCAACTGAGCTTTTGGATGGGGTGTTTTGTTTGTTTGTTTGTTTTGCGGTACGCGGGCCTCTCACTGTTGTGGCTTCTCCCGTTGCGGAGCACAGGCTCCGGACGCGCAGGCTCAGCGGCCACGGCTCACGGGCCCAGCCGCTCCGCGGCATGTGG